>NC_092797.1:41734984-41761656 GCF_918797505.1 Bemisia tabaci | reverse complement strand
TTTATTAAAAGTTTGGCCTTTTTCAACTCATTACAGGATCAGCTATGATTTTCAGCCGTTGGCTTTATATATACAAGAAAAAATATGCCACCACATACTGATTTCTTCTTGAGCTTCCTACGTTTGATAGAGGTTGTTCCTGGAAAGATGATGTTCTTCTTGAAAGATTCCCTGACACCTCATTCTTGACCTAACACAAGAAATTGAAACTCCTCAATAAGAAAAGTCATATGGTGGACCTTACAAATGATTCGAATGTAGGAAACAGTCTCAAATTTTAAATTTTGAACGAGTATCACATGTTCTAAGTGGTTTTTTGCAGAAAAATTACACTGGTTTTGCTTAATAAAAAAAACCGCAATAGTGTATTTCCTTCGGAAAATACACTAATAATCGGCTTCAGGCTCAGATACAGTAGATTGCCTTATTTTGAATTTACATCTGTCTTTGTGTAATCTTTTGCATGTTTCATTTTCAATTCTGAAGATCTTAGATTACGGTCTATGTGCGCTGGACGTTTGACGGATGATAAAAACCTCAAAACCAAAGTTTCATGAAATTAGATTTTCAAAGCGACGAAGTGCTTCCTACTGACGTGTGTATATGTAACTTGTATTATATGAGTATGAATTAGCTTGAGATGGTACCCCACGCTGATTCATACGTGTATGCTACAAGGTACTGACTTCAGGAACGGATTTCCGGATTTTCAGGATCGAGTTTTCTTCAAAAGTCGACCAATCTAATTTATGGGAGCGAAATGATTCAGTTAAAACGGCAACATTGGTTTTACTTGTGGAAAACCGAGAGTTATGAGAAATTATTAAATGCGCATAAGTATACGGCATTTCAGATGGAACAGCAATGGATCTGAGATAAATTACTCGGCAAGAAAAATGCACTTACTACTGTTCCGAATAAAATAGTAAGCTTTCTTGCCAACTTCTAACTTAAAATTTGTTTGTTGCGTCTCAAAAACGAATTGCAAGGCAATCATGCAGAGGATAGGACACACTAATTTGCCTGACACGAAACGAATGAGGCTTTTTTCGTAAAGCCGAATTTTACTAATTTTGAATCAAATCTAAGATATTTTTGAATGATCATTGCTAATTTTACGAAGAATGGAGGATTTTTTTAAACAAAATTTCAGCTATGACGCGAATGGGTCCATAATCTCAATGCGTCAACGCCGTGCAGCAATGGTCGCCATAGTGGCGTGGTGTGCTTTGCGATACATATATTGATTCGTCATTTAAACCTATGGAAAAATATCGATAAACAGGGTGCTCGCAATGAACACCTCAATGATCAAATTTTTACCACAGCTTAAAATTGGAAAGTATCGATAATCGATCATTCACACCTCACCGCTGATAATCACTGGGCTGGTGGCTATACCTATCTCTGTAAAAAATATGGATTTTTAACTCTGAGTAGATCGATAAAGTAATGCCTCACCAATCTGCAAACGACAAAGAAAACGAACAGATAGAGGAGACGACTCAAAATGTGCATCCTGTCTTCAGACGAGCCACCACACAACAACGGTTACAGAATTCAGCAGGACTTCCGGGGTCCTTTCTTTGTGAAAAATAATAAATGAGGCGATCGCCGGTAAAAAGTAAAAAGCGAGGGTAGTTCAGTTCGTGCGTCACGCTGAACACGTAAGGCTGACTGTCCGCTTCAAAGCTCATATCAAGCCGGAAATACGTGGCTGTTTTTTGCCCTTTTGTTTCCTACTGTTGAACCGTCATGAAACCATCAAGCTCTATGTCTGTC
The DNA here is from genome assembly GCF_918797505.1 of Bemisia tabaci. Lineage (NCBI taxonomy): Eukaryota > Metazoa > Arthropoda > Insecta > Hemiptera > Aleyrodidae > Bemisia > Bemisia tabaci. Next base: position 41,759,874 of record NC_092797.1, on the reverse strand, counting down.
GATATCAAACGCACTTTCATGCGACTTAAATCTGTCATGCTTCAACTTCAACCGATCCATTTGCAGTGGCGTGGCGTGCTTTTCGATATATCGATTAATCTGCCATTTAAACCTATGGAAGAGGATCGATAAACATGGTGTTCGCAGCGAACACCTTAATAATCGATTCTTTACCATAGCTACTAATGAGGAAATATCGATAATCGAGCATTCACGCCACGCCACTGTCATTTGCGAGCGTCCATGAGCGAAATTCATCCGTCTACATTAAGAGGTTTATAGGAAACGCGCCTCAATGTGAGAATATGATGTCCTTCAAATCCAAATATGGTAGGTACGCCACTGCAGCTCAATGAAAAAAAGAGCGAAAATTGTTGAAATTTTAAAACTCTTTTAGATTCTCTTTCATGTACCTCGCTCTCGGCAGAGAGCTTTTTAAATGGCAAAGAGCCCGCCTAGAATTAAAACAAAGTGACAAAAGCTTTTTATACAGTTTTCTTCATCTCTTTTAGTGACGTGCGGACTGCTGACGCACTTTGATAGTCATTATTTGGCAAAAAGGAGACATGCCATAAGACATGAGTGCTTTGAAAATTGATGGATTAATTTTATCGATCGATTATTCATACATCGATTATATCGATCGATCTTCGATATCTCAGGTACAAATGTTGATCTATCTCACTGTTAAGTGGGATTCCGTAGATTAAAAAGTTTAAAAACATTATTTTTTCCAGTCTAAGGTATGCAGACTATCAAGGAGAGAGTTACTCGTTAAAGTAGGTGAGAGCAGCTTTACGAATTAAGCACTGATACCTAAATATTTTCCGATGTCGAGGCCTAATAATTACTTGGTAATGCATAAAAACACTCTATGCATTTTTTGGAAAATTGACAATATCGCGATACTAATCAGTAATAGTCTAAATCATCGGCGCCATAAGCAACGCTGGAATTCAATAATAATTCAGTAATAAAAACTTTAAAGTGCTCTCATTCAGCACTGCATGTGAGAAACAATATAATCATTTCATTATACCGCCGGATGCAACTATTCGAGCTTTACAGATGTGTGGGTTGCATACGCCCAAAATTGAAGGCGTTTTGACTCACCAGGCTTTCTCCGAATCATTCGGTGAGTACGCCGCGCGTCCTGCTGGACAGGCAGAGATTAGGAGTAGCAATAGTTGCCCAGCAGTTGAAATGCAGGCGAAACGTACGAGTTAAGCTTACGAAACCAACACGCCTCCTCAAGTTTTAAATATGAAGTACTGATTCTACATGAAAATAACAGGTTTGAACATTGCTGCTGTACTGTATGATTCTGATGGGAATGCCAAAATTTAGATAGATCTCTTTAATCTTTCAAAAAAATATATAGGTATATAACAAAAAGAGAAGTAGGTAGATTGTGACTACTTGTATCAAGTTTAAACGGTGTCTGAAGTTACAAAATTTAACTCAGCCTAGAGCTGTGCCAAGTATCTGCACCAGCACCATGGTTTTCTTAATTTATTAAAATGACCCTGAAAAATGCCTCTCTCCTGATTTTTGTGAACATAATGAAAATGCACTTCGATGTTTTTTAAGTTTTTTCTTGTAAAATTTCCAAATTTTACGATGGTGCAGGCGACTGAATTATCCTCGATATTGACAAGGACTATATTTTTCACATTCAATTTGAAATTTTTTAAAATGCAAAATAGGAATAAACTTTCAGAAGTTGTCTACAATACGGCTACATATTCAGAAAATGTTCCTGATTCAGTCACGGCATTTCGTTTCATTATTTTCCAAAAAGAAAGGTGGCCAAGAGGACTCATCACGTTTCCTGGAGTTAATATACGTTCATCAGCAGTGTCACTTGCCGAGTCACCATCAACAAAGCAGTCAAGTATTTTAGCATCAGAATTTATTTTGAAAGTCAATTTCAAAGCAGTTGTCCAGGTCTTTTGATCTTTTCTTTAGGATCCTGGACTAGGGCTGTCCCCGAACCGATGAAATCGCTCGTTGGTTCGTACGAAACGATCGAGCGATCATTTCGTAATCGTTCACTTCGAAAAAATCGTTTCGAAAGCCTGTTTCGATCGGAATCTGTTTCGATCGAGCCTGCTCGATCGAAATCTGCTCGATCGAAATCCGTTTTGAATTTTTTTTTTTTTTTTTTTTTTTATTTATTTTTTTTTTTTTTATTAAGTAAAAATGTACTACTGGCCCTTACGGGGCATTAATTACGGGGAGTTAATGTTCGAATAAAGCTTATCTTAAAAACTAATGTTATAAAATTTTGTTTTTAATTTTGTTTTTTTTTTATTTTGAACCAATTACATTTTTTCGATTCGAGCAATCTCATTAGGATTCCCGTGGGAGTTTCATGCACCGCTGATGAAAGCTCTAAAACGTCTCCCGAAGAAAGTTCACGGGATAAGGGATCCCTGGCTAAAGTCTTCCCAGTAAAAATTTTTTGGAAGGAACAAGAACAGGTTCCACATATTTTTACGCGGTGATTACCTACTTGTATATTAAAAAAGCCAAAACGGGTAATGCTCGAAAAAAAACAGGAACCCTTCTACCCGTTTTGTAACTTTCTCGGGAATCTTTGATCCCTTATCGGTTGAAAGTACTTTCGATGGATGTAAGATGCTTTTGATTGCATATCAATGCCATACTCCGTTGCGTATCGCTGCGCTGCGCTGCTTCGCGCCGGCCGTCGACCGCGTTTTTTATCTCCCTCTGGCTTCCCTTCCCGGAGGCTGCCTCACATTCAGCCTGCGCACATTTTAGACCTTTTTGACCGTTTGCTTTCAATCGTGTTATGACTATGAGTAACAGCAGCCTCCTCGCGTCAACTGAACGCCTCATTCACATCTTATCTTTCGGGCAAGGCATTTTGTGACCCATTCTCCGTTCTCGCTCGTTCCCTCGCACCTGATCCTCCGCTCTGCTCCCGGTCCACGCATCCACGTTCGCCGGCATCTCTTTACTCACTTTTCCCCCTCATATTGCTCTTGTTTTTCCTCGATCTCGGATACCTTTTCGATCGAATGTCACCTGTTTCTTAGCCGTCGCCTTTGCGTGTCGATCGCCACCACTGCGTTACGTGCAACGTGCCTCTCTGCTTCGCTTGGCGTGGCGCTGCGCCGCCGGTCGCCGCCCGTCGGCCGAGTTTCTTCTCTCTTATCTCTCTCTGACTTCCCTCCTCGGGGTTCACCTCACATTCGGTCCAGCGTACATTTTGACTATTATTTGCTTGAAACTGGTTATCGCGTCAACCAAAACCTAATTGGCAAACATCACACATCTTTTTCGGGCAAGGCATTCTACGGCGCGCTCAGCCCCCCTCCCCCGCTCATCGGTCTCTCTTCATTTACCTAGTTTTCCTTGTTGTCGATTGTCTATCTAGGTCTTCACTGTCGCCTTTGTCTTGGTCCGCCGATCGCCAATTTGCCATCGCCACACTACTCACCGGTCTCCACTCAGATTTTTATTCACTATCACTTTTTTCCATTCCTTCCGTCTCTCTCATACAAATGAACTCGTCGCGTTGGCTGCTCCAGCATGTTTTGATTACCTTACCCGCTTTTGCTATCTCGTCCAATGATGCCGAAGCTTTGCTAATAATATTTTTCAGCACTTTAGTTTTCATTTTTTTAATATTACAATCTCTACAGCAAGAGGGATATCCTTCATTGGCGTATCATGTCTGGAACCCCGTAGCCCCCTCCCCCCTCCGTATGGTATCATTGAAATTGGTATCATTGAAAAGTCGTCTTGCAGAAAGGACTCCAACAATCAGATCAATCTCCAACTCACCTTATGGACGGGTTTTCAATACACGCAGCAATGCACTTTCTTCTAGAGACTAAAATGTATTTTTGGTAAAGAAATATGGACTCAAAAAATTCATTTATATCAGAAGTGAGACAGAATAATGCTAGAGAACGAAAAATCTATAAATATTGAGTTCAAAAAACAAACAAACAAACGAAAAACCTAATTTCGTTCTGCCGCGACTACACCTCTCCGCTCTAAACTTATTGTTTTAGAGATTAGCCCCCCTCCCCCCGAAAAAAATTATGAATCTACGTGCATTAAATGTGTCTGCCAAGAATTCATGCGAAATCACGTACAAGAGTTTTCAGATATTTATATATTTTCATTTCTAAATTTTAAAGAATTTTAAAGTTTCAACATTGGAACTTTTTCTGCATATCAGCATTTAAAATGAAAAAGGTTTTCAACAGTGAGCCAACATACTGAATTAGGAAACGCAAACGCCTACATTTGCTGTTGTCCTGGATCCAAGGGAGCACGCATAGGGGTTCGTCTTGCACTCTAGGTTGTACATATGAAGGCTGATAAGGTTCAGCTCTCCCATAAATGGGAACTAACGTGAAATCAAAGTAATGGTATTAACAAATAAAAATAATTAACTAATTGAGGGGATTAATCAAAGGAAAGGAAGAAATTAGTAAGTAAGTAAATATAAAAAATCCAAAATTGTATTTTTTGACTTTGTCCGTTAAATAACATACCTATGCGTCTCTTGCAGTCATCGTCCCGTCATGTAAATTGACCGACTACGGATTCACTCTTGAGAACTCATGCTTTTCGATCCCAAGTAGCTTAAAATCTGCTCTTTGTCGCCCCACCCCCAAGAGTTGTATCTTCTGCAAAAAGAAGGAAGGAATCCCTTGCAGAAGATAAGCAATTTGTTGACCACCTGACTTTTCTACTTACACTGTTGAAAATTCTGGAGCGAAATTCTATGCCTGAGTCTATATATATGGCGCCGAGAACTCCCGAATAATTTGAACGCGGAGCGGAATTTACATTTTTTTGCGGAGTGTCATACGCTTTCATGGTGCAACTGTCACTTCGCATTCATTTCATTCGGGGTTTTTGGGCGCTATGTAGACGCCAACACCGAATTTCACTCCTCAATTTTTAACAGTGTGTACCGGCCTTTTCCCCGAAACACGTAATTTGATCACGTGTTTGATTTCGAAAAAATATCTTTTATTTTACTCAATCTGGCGGTCTGGCTTTTACATCTACATCGTGGATGAAGCTATAAGTCGATGAAGGAGGGGGAGGGATGATGGGATTCTCATATGGGACTCCGTCTGGCGCAATGGACAGAGGACGCGCAGCGCAGCGCGGCGACGCACACTGTGTAATTTGACCGAAAAACCTGGCCAAAACCTCAATTTTAAATTTTTTTTTATTGGTAAACCAATGTGATATTCGAAATCTATACTATTTTTTACCCTGGTATAGACATGTATGTACCATTTCTCGAGTGGCTCAATTTCCCGCGAAGAGACCACGAAGTTACCTAATTCTCAGCGATTATTTTGAAATGTTTTGGCGCGCTACTCGTCGATCAGTTTACTTCAACTGTGCGGCCATAAAAGGGAACTTCGGCGATATGCAACACATTCTTAGGGGCATATTCTACACAACTAACCACAGTATTTTCGAAATTTCCTTTTTTAGTGATTTTCACAGGAGGTTGAAAAGTGATGTAAAAGTAAACGTTTTTTTCGAAATTCAGAGTCCGATTTCTTTTTGCGCTCAACTGCGCTCAAGCGGCTTAAGGCAGAATGTTATAGTCCAAAGTGGGTATTTTCAGGATTCAAGGGTGACAGACTGAGGAAAACTGAGGAAACTGAAATTTTTGACCTTAAAGATGGACTTTTGAGCGATTTTCACAAACATGAATGGGAAAAATTATGTCGATACTAACAACTGAAATTGTATTTTTCCAACAGCTCTGACCCATTTAGTACCAAATTGGGTGATATTTGGTCACGCAACCTGTTTCTCTGGCCCCTACGCCCTCGAAGGAGGGATGAGAAAAATAATTTGAAAGCGGATGGGAGGGTCACTTTAAAGTCTTGCAAAAGTGTTTAATCCGTTATCTAACAATCTCTTCGTACATTATCCTTGAGTATAGACATATTTATGCCATGTTTTACTTTTACAGACAAATTTGAGTCCATGCGGCCGCGGGGTGGGGCTTTAAAAGTGGCCCTCTGGCACCATGAAATTACGCTGAGAGGCACATTTATTTGAGGCACAATTTCTAACCCAGCTGAAATGCGGCATCTATTTCAGCCTATGCTCCCTTTTTTAACACCTAACCTATTTCGACATGTGACACGTGCGTAGTTCAGCCATCGTCTGAAGCGCTGATTTTGAGCACTTTCTTGTACTTAAGAAACGTCCTCCCTAATTTATTAAAAAAAAATTATAAAATGAAAATTGGTAAATTTTACGAGTACGCAAGATGCTCGTAGAAGATCCCGTAAAAAATCAGAGTCGGAGAGCTCAACGTAAAAAAATTTTGATTAAAGATGTAAAAAAAAAACCCGAGGGATTAAATTGAAATCTTGACGTCAAAAATTCGCGACTTTTTGCGCAAAAAAATCCGAAAAAAATTTGGAAGAACAAAGTTTTTACGTGAAAAATCTTACTTTCCGTACATTAAAAGGAGGTCAGAAAGGAATGCAAAGAAGACAGATTGAACTACGATTTTTTACGTAAAAAATTGACGTCTCTGAATTTTTTCTCTGACTTTTTCACGTAAAAAATCACGATTTTTCTTTTTTACCTCTTCGAACATCTATTTTTTAAGTAAAATGTTTGATTGCGAAAACCAAAAAATTTAGGAAGAATATCTGTGCTGAAAATTCGCTTAATTGGCTAAATAGGAAATACCTTTGGAGTATTTATTACTAGAATGATACGCTAAAAATTCGAATGTCCCCTAAATTTTTTTTTGTAAAAAGAGTAAGCCCGAAAACTGGATACAAAATTGTTTCGAAACCAGAGTTTTTAAAAATCTGAGAAGATTTGAAGAACTTATCTTTATTAGATTGGTTTTAAACATTCTTAAAAAAATTGATGCATTTTATAATAAAATTTAAGAAAAGGAAAATGTCATTTCACTTTTGGTTAATTTTACATCTTGTTTTACGATTTTTTTTTCTTTTTTTGTACATTTTAAGTCTTTGTGCTAGTAGGAGAAGAATGATTATAATTTCTCTTTGGTGTCCAAAAGATTAAGGTCAACCAACATCCGTGGAAAGTTCTGAAATAACTAATTCCTTGGGAACAATTTAGTATACTTTCTTTTCACTTGAAATTATGGACTTGCATAATTTTCCAAGTACTAAGTGAATAAACGTACAGCCGATATGCTTGTGCCAGCCTCTGATTACAATTTACACCTGCTGGGGATCAAAAATCGCGCATAAGCTCCTTCTTGTGATGTGCAAATAAATTGTAAAAGAGGGACGCAAGACCAGCAGCTAAACAGTGGTGTCACACACCCCCCCCCCCCACCCCAGGTACTTGACGAGGTTCCCCTATTTCATTAATTGGGTGTGTGCGGACTCCTTCTAGGAGATGTGAGAGGGAAGGGGGCCGGGGGCCTCCCCCGAACTATTTTGACACTTTGATGTTCTATAGAGGCAATTTGAGGCTATAATCAGCAGTTGTGTCTTCTTTGTCACTGCAGAAACTTGCTCAGGTTTTATGGGTAAATACATCATTTTTTTTTTTTTTTTTTTTTTAAATAAACGAAACTTTTTTACAGAAAAACGGAGGGGGGAGAAGAAATATGTGGGAGGGGGGAGAATGAAGGATTGGAGAGAAAAGAAAAAGGGGGGAGAATAGAAGAAACGGGGGTGGAGGAGAATATAGCCGAGCGAAAACAGATGACACTTTGGCGGATTTACGCACACTGCCCATAAAAAAAGAGAAAAAAAAGAAAAAAAAACTTCACACCCTCCTCCACCCATTTCAAACTTGATGAGTTGCTTGTCTGTAAACATGGCTACTGACATCACTGCAGCTAAATGATGGAGTAGGTGAGCAAAAGTCCGAATAAATTGTAAGTCGTCCCAGGCAAGAAGCGAGGGCTGAAGGATAGCAGACAGGACGGAGAGTCGCATTAGGTTACTAGTTACTTTCTAAAAGTTCGATCCATTCGATTTATAAAGAGAAGTTGATGAAGAGCTTCAGTTGAACGGTGGCGTAGATTTATAAAGATAGTGAAAGAGGAAGGAGACGCGGATCACGCGGACGACAAAGGTGAGGAAGGGAAGAGAGTGGGCAGTAGCGGCACCGATAAGAGCTTCAGTCAAACGGGAGCTAGGATCGAGATCTTGAAAGAGTCACAGTCACAGTCATGGGCGGCAAGGGGAAACAGAGATACCTAGTCAGCGGTGCCGTCACCGAAAGGAGAGGTGCATGAAACAAAAGCTATGCGAGGTGTGAGGAGCACAGAGCACTGTAGCAGGTCAGGCGCCAGGGGTCAAACCAAATACCGAAACGAAAAACCGAAGAAGAGTGTAATTGTGTGATATGAGGAAAACGAACGGGGACGAGATAAGGACGATTCGATGTAGGATGATGAGGGCGTGTGAGTGTGTGTGTGTGCGTGCAGTACGGGCCGACATATGTATACTGAGCGGATGCAAAATTCGAACGAAATGGTCAAAACTGTCTAAATGCAGCTAGTATCATTATCATTGTCGCGGCACGCACAGCGCTGGCGAGCGCCGAGCCATACTACCAAGGTCCATTGGATCATTATTGTTATTGGTAATGGGCATTTGGGCTAGGAGCTAAAGGAGCATTGAGATCGGGAGGTAGGGTAGCGTAGCGGACCTCTGATACTTTACAAATAAATGGTTAGTAAAAAATGAAGTGAATGCGATAAGCGCATATATTTTGAATAAAAATTGATGTGATAAAGTAACTTTAGTAAATAGACGAGAATAGAGACCTGGTATTTTCATGGTTTGTGTGGTTAAATTAATTTGTTTTGTTGCGGGAGGGGGAGGGGGAGGGGAGAAGATTAAGCAAATGGAATGCTTTTCGGTAATTCTATGTATACAGAACACATGGTAATAATATAATTTGCGGACAGAACTGCTACGGTACTTAACGCTGATGCTGTTATTTCAATCGAATTCGAAACGAAGAAAAAAATTAGAGGAAGAGGAATTCTTGACAACAATATGAAAATTCTGCAATTATTTGCTAAACATGGTAAAAATCTGTTTTCAACATTAAAAAATAACATTTCGATCGAAACGGCTTTCAAAACAAACGTTTCGATCGGGCATTCCGATCGAGCACTTCGATCGAGCAGTTCGATCGAGCAGTTCGATCGAGCAGTTTCGATCGAAACAGGTCTTCGAACGATCATCGAAATAATCGATCGATCGATCGATCGGTTCGGGGACAGGCCTACCTGGACCCCATTGAAGAATACATTTCCCTTTTTCAAAGAGGGATTGCGAAATTTTGCCCTGCATTAAAAAAAAGCATCAATTTTTTTCCAGTTCCTAGAGGATTTTTCCAAAAATCATAGCTTTGGACTATTTTCCAAGTAAATTTGAAATATTTTCCCAAAATTTTGTTTTCAACATGCTAAGATAAAAACGAATATTAATTTGTGATTCAGTGGCCAAAAATGCGCCCTTTAACTATATTATGGCAAGTGCCAGTTTTTGGGGGGATCGAATTTCTTCCAGAAATTCCATTGTTTCGGTAAATTTCAGTAAATTTCGATTTTTCGAAGAATCTCGAAAAATCCAAATTCGAAGAATTTGGATTTAGCCCTAAAACTCCATAAGAAATCACCCTCTAAGATTCTCGCCTTACTCCGAAAGACAATTAGTTACAATTCGATGGTGTAAGTCGGCAATATCACATAACTCGGTTTGCGAAGTCGAAGACTTCCTGTCATACTTCATTTTTAAACGGAAAACTACTCAACGACAATTCTTTAAAACTGCCGTGATTTTTCTTCTCTATGGGAAGAAAATTCTGCACTTTCAAGGAATGATGTCAATTTGTTCTCCTTTAAAAAAATAACATGGAGGCGGAGATTTTCAGACGCCGCAAACGAGTTATGTGATTGCCGACTTACACCGTCGATATGTATGAATCTGTGATCTTTCAATTTTCTGATCGGCTATTTTCAAAAACTACAGTATACACTAGTAAAAAAAAAAACCTCTCAGTTCAAGAGTGCAGTTTCTTGTCGCCGGATTTAAGAGTCTGGACTCTTGTTTCAATGCAAAATCCGCTTGAATCAATGCAAAATCCGCTTGAAACAAGAGTTCAAGACTCTTAAATCCGGCGACCCCTAGTAGCAGAGTTATATAAAAAATTTGTTTTTAAAAGTATAAACCGTAAATAACCACAAGCTAAAGAATATTCATTGTTTATGTAATGGATGTAAAGTTTTTTAGTTAAAAGTTTACATTATCAATACGCTTTTTATGTGACCCTTAGTATAAAAGTTATATAACCAAATTCAAACAGTGTATAAAATGAATTTTCATTATTCTTCCTGGCTGGTAGCGCACTCTAGTTATGAAGTGTGCAAGTTTTCATATGCGATACTACCAGGTGGTGGATCATCGTAGAGTTGTGACTTACCTTAAATCCGCGGCGTCCTAGTCGGGATTAGAACCCACACCTCGGGATGGAGTTGCAATCCGAAGTCCAGTACTTTACCACCAGACCAGCCAGGCTTGATATGGATAGGCCCCTAAATTCAATCTCTTAACTATCGCAGGCCTCTGAGTCCGTAATATGTTTGTTTATTGACGGATTCTTATGATATTTTACCAGACTTTATTATTTATTATTTATTTATCTATTGTTTTTTATTTAATGATGTAATTTTTTCATTTTCATTTTTTTTAACTCTCTGTCATTTTTTTAGCTCTCTCTTTTTTTTAACTACCATGTTTTTTAACTATCATTTTTTCTAACTCTCTCTATTTTTTTTTAACTCTCATTTTTTTAACTCTCTCTCTCTCTCTCTATTTTTTTTAACTTTATAATTGCGTCTTTTTCCAGTTTTAATTATTTGGGCCTTTTTCTAGTTTGAATTTATGTCGATGTATTTATGTTATTTATTTATTATTATTTTCATTTCCTTTTTTCTTTTAAATTTTTATAATATTAATTTAAACATTTTAAAAAAAATTAAAATTTTTAAAATAATATTTAATAATATGTTTAAAATATTAACAAAAATAATTATGATATACTTTAAAAATATTATAAAATATTATTTTAAAAATTTTAATTTTTTATATTTTTAATATATTGTTAAAATGTTTTAAAAATATTCATTGATTGTATTTCAAAAGTATTTTTGAAAATATTTTAAAAATACATGAAAAACATTTTAAAAATATATTAAATTTCAATATTTTTAAAATATTTTTAAAATATTGCTGTCTAACTGGGCAGGGTTATGAGCCAGACACGCTACCAACTGAGGTAACAGGGCTCCTCGGATTGTGTGCCGAAATATCCCCTTTTAACTCGTCTCGGAGCCACTAATACCTCTAATAATACCTATCCCACGCAGTCTGAGAGTCGAGGGTGTTCATTGAAATGAGATCATCATCATCATTCATGAAAATGAGATAGGTTTACGTTAAAGTCATTCAGGTCATTTATATAACAGTTATATTAAGCAAATTAAGCAAAAGGATACTATGCGTATAAAGAAAATTTATAAGAACCCTTCCTCAATTATATGAATTTTATATAAACGTTATCTTCTGAAAATATGAATAATTATTTTCATGGGCATTTTATATAAAACTTATATACACGATACATAAACTTTAGTTAAAATGGTGCTTATATAACCGGTATGAATTCCTTATACGTTTGTTAGGAAGGGGAAAGTGAATCATGCTACTAGGGTGCACTCTTAAGTCAATGCACCGCGGCATTGGTCCAAGAGGTTTTTTTTTACCAGTGTAGTGTATGGGTAATGAGTGTCGAATCTGGAGCGTTCGCAGTTTATATCTTGGGTAAGAGATGTATGAATTTGCTGTTACAGCAATGCAATGACGCGGAATTCCCGGGACACAGGCTCCCACGGCCGGGGGAATTTGCACAAGTACGGCAAGAAATTTCAGGATTAGTGAGAGGTTGGCTCGGGGGTAAAGAAACGGCCCAAGCGCTAGCAGCTCATTAGCTGAGGCCCCCACTGATTCTGGAATTCCCTGCCCCCCGAGACGAGTGACTCATATTATTTGAGAAAAATTAGTGAGCGCTGTATAGAAGTAAGAAAAATAAAGAAGTAGAAAAATAAGAAATAAATGAAATAAATAATACGAAAAAACCTGGCACAGCAACGGCCGTTAAAAAGCGAGTATTGGTAATGGTAACCACAAACAACTGCTCCTCACATCAGAAAAAAAAAACACATTTGATCTAGAGTCCAGACTCTTGAAAACATTGACAAGAAAAAGGACTCTTGAATCAATCAGATTTAAGCTTAAATCAAAAGGATATCCGCTCAAATTAAGAGGCTTGGCTCTTGAATTAAGCTTAAATCTGATTGAATCGAGAGTTTTTTTTCTTGTCGATGTTTTCAAGAGTCTGGACTCTAGATCCAATGTGGGTTTTTTTTCCAGTGCACGTACAAGGATACTGTTTCGGGGACATTTTTTAGAAAGCTTAACGTGATCCTAAAAAAATGCAATTTTCCACGAAAATTACATATCGACGGTGAAACTACCAAACCACGTATCTCGGTTTGCGACTTCGCAGACTTCCTGTCATATTTTATTTTTTAAATGAAAAACTACTTAACGTCCAGTCTTGAAAATTTCTGTGATTTTTCCTCTTTGTGCGGAGAAAATTCTGTGAAAATTTCAAGGAATGATATTGATTTGGTCTACTTCAAAAAAATAAAATGTGAGCGTAGATTTTTAAACACCGCAAACGAGATACGTGGTTTGGTAGTTTCACCGTCGATATGTGCTGTATTTAGCAAATGGGTGGTTTTTATACGAGGATTGAGAATAAACAAGTCGTTAGAAATAGAAACAAAATGTTATGAACTATGCAAAACGATAATCCGGGTATCGGAATTTGGCTGTTTTGAAAACGCCTTCTAATGCGGCGTGATACCTCACGCATTCCGGAGAGTTCGAATAGTTGTATCATTGCGCCGTAAGAATGTGACGGAAGATTAAAATGGAAATACCCTCAAGCACGCTGGGCTTGTCGATTTCCTTCGACATTTTTGCAGTGGTGAATGCATAGCTTATGTGCGCCTCAGGTAGAATTGTATTTGGCAAATGGGTAATTTTTATAGTAGGATTATAAATAAACAAGTCGTTAGAAATAGAAACAAAATGTTATGAACTATGCAAAACGATAATCCGGGTATCGGAATTTGGCTGTTTTGAAAACGCCTTCAAATGCGGCGTGATACCTCACGCATTCCGGAGAGTTCGAATAGTTGTATCATTGCGCCGTAAGAATGTGACGGAAGATTAAAATGGAAATACCCTCAAGCACGCTGGGCTTGTCGATTTCCTTCGACATTTTTGCAGTGGTGAATGCATAGCTTATGTGCGCCTCAGGTAGAATTGTATTTGGCAAATGGGTAATTTTTATAGTAGGATTATAAATAAACAAGTCGTTAGAAATAGAAACAAAATGTTATGAACTATGCAAAACGATAATCCGGGTATCGGAATTTGGCTGTTTTGAAAACGCCTTCAAATGCTGCGTGATACCTCACGCATTCCGGAGAGTTCAAATAGTTGTATCATTGCGCCATAAGAATGTGACGGAAGATTAAAATGGAAACAGCCTCTATACACGATATGCTTGTCGATTTCCTTCGACATTTTTGCAGTGGTGAATGCATAGCTGAATTGCGCTCCAGCTAGAATAATGTCCTCATTTTACCTTTTGGGAAATTTTAGAATAGTTTGAGTGGTAAGATTATCGGATCCCTCTAAAACGTGTTGAAGATAGAATACGAAAGGAGTGTTGCGCAACATTTTGGCCCAAGTGGATACTTTTAAGGGGTGTGCATCTCTCTTCTCCCCCTTGCGAAAATGACTCGACGGGTTTTCGCATTTTATCGCCTCCCCAAGTCGGCGAGATCACATCCCAATTAACGGGGACTTTTTGGGATGGTGGGCCGGGGATGTGCCCGAGCTTAGTAAAACAGAAATAAGCCATCTTGCAATTTTTATTGGACGTGATCCATTCGGGCCTATGGTATGCTTGAGCTAATCCGCACCCCTTCATTCCGCTCCCCAACTTTCCTCCCCATCCAAACGAACTTTGGTGATAAATGGATTTATTTCTTTAATAACACCCTTTGTAACCTCATTTTCACTTCTTTCTACCGTCAAAAAATACTATTGAAGCACAGAATAAACTTGAATCTGCGGAAAAATCCGAATAATAACAGTCGTTATTCGCATGTTGGGGGGTGCACAACCCCTAAAAATTATACTGTTGGGCCAAAACGTTGCGCAACACCCCATAGGTATTCAATATCTCAGACTTTGTACCGGGAGTCGATATTCCGATCACACAAACTGTTCTAAATTTGCTCTCTGACTTTTCTTACGATGTGTGCCTATTAAGAAAGGCTGTTATCAATATTACACTTCTTCGATAAAAACTACGTGAATCAACGATAACGCGAGTGAAATTATTTATTTTTCAAATCTGATCTGAGAAACTTCTCTCTACAAACAAAACGATTCTAGAACAGAAAAGTTCCAAGCTTGCGAATGGTGAAGCCATCTCTGGGTCAGGAACGCTAAAAGCATTTGGATTAAACTCTTTACTTATTTACCACAAATCTGAAGTGCCTCTTCATTATGTTTACAGTAAAATAATCCTATCAAATCTTGACATTTGAAATAGAAATGCAATATGCAAGTCTTCCGAGTGGAAAAAATTTCAAGAAAAGCCCCATTGTGATCCGGAAGAACCAATAAAATGGAAAATGGGCTCTTTCTCCCCTCTGCCCTCAACCCCCCATGGTTGAGACTCTCTCCACTGTCATATCATGATTTCGTCTCAAGCACCCTATTTTTCATCTTACTGGTGTCTTGGAAGAGAAACAGACATGTTTTGGAATGGCTAAGTGCTCGAGACAGTAGATCTATTGACGAATCTCATCTGATTTGATAGAGCAGGGTCTGTGTTTTCCAATTGAAAGTTATCTTAACATGCATTTCAGTTGCAATAATAATTGTTTGCTGGCTACGGGACTCTTCAGTTTAGGAGTGAGCTATCGATTGATTGGAGCGCCGCTTTTGGTAAACATTCAGGACTGTCTCTGGATGAATTTCATCTTGGATCCAACGTTGCCAGTTTTACAAGAAATGTTTCATTATAATAGAATTGATTAAGACACATGCGTATATTATAGGAGAATCAAACTTGTTAATGCATCTCTGTGGCCTCTCCAAAAAAGAGAAAAAATAAGTTTAAAATAATAAAGAAATAAAGGTGTAAATTAAAAAGAGTAGAATCTGCTGAAGTACAATGTGTATAACGGAAATGTCAACTTAAACTTGATTAGCGAGAGTTTTCAATGACTCGTCAACACCTGAGAGCCTCCAATGACGTCATCAATGACCTTATAGGTCTTTAAAAATGCCGTTAACGGGTAAATCAGATGACGTCGTCATAGAAGGAGGGGGGCAGATCCCTAAAAAGAAGGGATACCTCAGCCAGTGGGGCGTAACGATATAAGGAGCCCCTCTTAAAACCCGTGGAACGTAAGTTGAGCCTCCGGAGATGAGAAAGAGGGGAGATGGAAAGAGGTCATTGAAGTGGGTAATGAGGGAGACATTGAAAGTTCCTAAAAATAGGAAATGAGAGGCTTGAAGGACAAGGCGCATAAGTGCAGTTTGTCAAAAAATTGAGTTATATAACTTATAACTTATAAATGATTTCGAGTAAAACTAGTTTTAATGCGTGGTCTGTGAAAAATTCGCTCCCAATAAAAAA
Organism: Bemisia tabaci; assembly: GCF_918797505.1. NCBI lineage: Eukaryota > Metazoa > Arthropoda > Insecta > Hemiptera > Aleyrodidae > Bemisia > Bemisia tabaci. Next base: position 41,744,040 of record NC_092797.1, on the reverse strand, counting down.
AAAAAAAAAAAAAAAAAAATTCCAATTTTTAAGCGTCAAAAGGTCAGCTTGATCTTCCATTCCGCCACAAGGATCCATGTAATTTCGAAATTTCAAACAAGAATTTCTCGAAATATCAAAAACTGCACTCATACCCATTGTCCTTCAAGCCCCTCAAATAAATATATTTCTTAATTTTGCATCTTACGCGTTTCTCCTATGCTGGTGGCTCTTGTTCTCTTGATTTTGCGTGCCATTTCAAGATCATACCACTATTCGACCACTTGGAAGCTCGTGTTGCCTACCTCGAAAATTGTAGGCTAAATGCTGATACGTTGGGATCACATCCCCGCGTTTGGCAAAAGGTTCTTTTTTATGTTTCCTGAATAAGCATGGCATTTACGGTGATACCGCAATTCGACGAGGTGGGAACCCGTGTTGTATACACTAAAAATTGAAGGCGAACTGACGTGGAATTTTAACATAAACTCTTTCCGTTTGATGAAAAGCTAATTTTTGTATGTGTCCCGAGTAAGCGTGCATTTCACGATGATGCCACTATTCAAATACGTAAAAGCCTACAGATTCTATTTTATGATTTTTCCGACCGCCACCTAGAATTTTTGCGAGTGAATTTGGCTCAAGTTTTTACATGCTGCCAATCTCTGTTATAATAAAACGAAATTCCCTCTGGGCGACGGTGCGCCTACAGCATTTGGTTTTCATGCTGGCAGTTATGACGACCATATCCAAAATTTTCGACCCACCTCCCAACACGCCTGAGTACACGATCAAATTCCGAACCATTTCTGATCAAAGTATACCATTTGATGTCCGTTACTCACCATTCAATAGTCTTCTTCGATCAAAATTTGACGGCTCTTCTAATTTTGTTTAGAATGAAGTGCCACTATTCTTATTTCTTGCCGCCCGGAAAATTTCTGCCAGGTTTTCATTTGAAAATAAAGCAAAGTAATGATTTTAGGACTGATGACGTACGACACTTGGATGGGAAATGGGAGTTGAAAACTGGATGGATGCAAACGTTGGAAAAAATTTAGCAGGAAACTGACGATGAGTTTAGCCTTTGATTGCAGCAGAGAATTTTTCTCCCTTGGTTTACAATTCTGCCGATCTGGTTGAAAAAATCGACCAGATCCACTGCAACAATTCGCCAATATTCGAATTTAGAGTCCCAGCAGCCCGATTGTTGAAATTTTGTGTTTGTCGGGTAGACATAGATGACAATGATGACATAGGTTAAAAGGCGGAGCGTGATTGGTCGGCTATGTCTTATCGCTGCTTTGTCGTGCCTAAATCGGGTGGAACTCAACGACAAGCTAAAGGTACCTCTTAAGTTTCCGACAGTATGTCGTCCATTCCACCTGACAAAGGCACGATAAAGCAGCGATAAAGACAATAGCACCAAGCGATAAGCCGACCAATCACGCTCCGCCTTTTAACCTACGTCATCTATATCCACCCGACAAACACAAAATTTCAACAATCAGGCTGCTGACAACTTGACATTGCCGACCAATCACGCTCCGCCTTTTAACCTACGTCATCTCTGTCCACCCGAAAAACACAAAATTTCAACAATTAGGCTGCTGAAAAATTACCCATTCCCCTATCTAAAGTCGAATTATTGGAGGTCTGCAATGCCGTGCTAAGGAAGAACGCCGTATGGACATTCAAGAGTTGCGAAATTTCCCTTGACATAACATGTATTTTTGACAACATTCATGCTTATTTTTCTTCAAAGATTTCAGATATTTTAGATTAGATTGCGTACAAAATTGTTCGAAAATTTTGGAAAATGATATTCGCAATTTTCCCAGTAAATTCTTTTTTTTATCGGAGGAAACTTGGCAACGTCTGAAGGCTCATGCGGCGTTCTTCCTTAGCACGGCAGTGCAGGTTTTGCGACTTACGGTCGACGAAGCCTCACTCCAAGATCGACGATATCGCGAATGGACCAGTAGACAAGGCTCAAATTTCTGCATTCTGATACACGTTTCATAATCAAAATTTCACGTAAAACACGATGCGCACATCGAAAATTACCGAAATCGACCCGTTATGAAGATATTTAATGATTCTTGATGCGTGAATTCAAACCACCCGCTCATGAAAACTCAATGCTCTACGTGACTCACATCGCGCGCTAAACGTTATCATGAAAGTCTCTGCGATATAAAAATCTGGCAACCTTAATCTTGACGCTTTAGCTCAGCTATTGCAAGTTGTTCATAGTTTGAATAGTACATTGTGGGAAATGAACATCGCTTGATTGAGAAGCTTGCTGAAACCGTTGTAGTGCACGATTTGACTCACATAGAGCTTTGAGTTTCTTGTGAGCGGGCAGTTCAAACTCCTCGTAACCAATGTGAAATATAAACGTTAATATCTTTGTTAGGAGTTGATTTCGGTAATTTTCGTTACGCAAATCGTGTTCTACGTGAAATTCTAGTCAAGAAACATGTATTAGAACGCTTAAATTCGTACCTTGTCTATTGGTCCATTTGCGCTCCCGCGGAACCCCATCGGCAACACCGACCCGCGGCACGCGTCAAGTGTTTTCACATTACACCCGATTATCCCGTTTCATTAGAGCCGCAATCGAGTGTTTACGGAGATTCCTCCGACCAGATTGAGCCTCTCCAACCACTCTCCATCCTCGCCCTCGCCCTTCGCGCCCGGGAAAACAAAGAAGCGAATCGGCGACCAAACAGGTTGACGCTTTGGCCGGGTCTTGAGTCATCGCGGCGACAGCCCTAGATCCGATCCTCCGCTTATCTCCACCGAAGACTCCCGACTTGATAATCGCGATACCGGAGCGGGCTTCGGATAAAAGCTCCATCGCCGGAGGTCCAGTCTCAATTCCGCCCCGAGTGGACACGGTAGCCATTTAGAATCGGATCCTTCGACGCTTTATAGTTCCTCCTTACGAAGTGCATCCTCGGTTTATGGACGTTAAGTTCTTACGTTTGTGTGACAGTTTTTGATAGTGTCCGGATTCTGCTAGGAAGTTTCGAGATTCCGGTAAGCAGTCTTTTTTTCATTTTGGCTCATGGAGGTGATAACTTTGGTCCTTATGGACACTTAAGATTTTTATCCAGTTTACTGATGTTTTTAGACATGGGAACCAAATTTTAATTCAGGCATACCCAAGTTTCCCAAGTCAACCCGGAAGTTTTGAGATTCTGGTAAGCAGTCTATTTTTCAGTTTCGGGATGTTTGACTCGCAGAGGTGATAACTTTGGTCCTTATGGACACTTAAGATTTTTATCCAGTTTACTGATGTTTTTAGACATGGGAACCAAATTTTAATTCAGGCATACCCAAGTTTCCCAAGTCAACCCAGAAGTTTTGAGATTCTGGTAAGCAGTCTTTTTTTCATTTTCGGGATGTTTGACTCGCAGAGGTGATAACTTTGGTTTTTGTGGAACACTAAGGTTTTTGATCTAGTTTACTGAAGTTTTTAGGCATGGGAACTAAACTTCAATTCAGGCAGGTTAGCCAAACTTTTTTGAAACTTCCCAAAAACTCGTATTTTACGAAAGAGATCGGTTTACAGTTGTCTAACTGTTTCCTAGATTGAAAACTTCAATAACCTGAATTAAAAACGTTAGTGCTCTGTGCTGTAACCAAAGTTTTTCCTCTAGTTATGGGAATCAAAATTTAATTCAGGTACAGATAACCCAAATTTTTGTCAGCTATCCTAAGGCTCGTTTTTTTACGAGAGACCTCGGTTTACGGTTGTATGACTGTTCGGCCCCCAGAATAAAATATTTAATTACCTGGATCAAAAACTTCAGTGCTTCATTGTAACCGAAGTTTTTCCTCCTCGTTGGAAAAATATCAAAACTGGCTCCCTCCCAATTACGATCATGTATTAGAGAAAAAAACACTCATAATTTTAATTGAGGTAATTGTCTGCCTTGTTGTTTGACATGAAGTTTTCAATTCAAAAAATAAAAAAAAAGTTTTCAAATATTTCAGTTCAGGTATGTAACCGCCCTGGTAAAAATTGGCGATAGGAGCTGCGTTTCAAAATACCATAGGCATTCTTATAGCCGACAGAAGAAGGCAATAGAAAATCATATAGCTGGCTGTCGGAAGTGGAAAAAATCATACGGCCGGGCCACACGAAGCGACAAAAAATTATACAGCCGGGCTATAGTTCCTATCGCCGGGCTTTACACTTTATCGCCTGGCTGTTGCTTTTTCGCCATCGGCTATAAAAGGCTATAAGAAATTGTGTAGAAATTCGTGTGCTTTGTAAATCCTTAAGTTTGTACGGAATCACCTTAATATTTACAAAACACGGATTATTATTTTCCTTTACTACATATTATTTTTCATCAATTAAAACGAGAATAATCCATACAGGATGTGCAAACATTTCAAAATCATGACTTGAAGAACGCTGACTCCGCCAGATTAAATATTAGAGCCTAACACAAAGCGGAGCGGCGCGGCGGCGCACTGGCGCCTACAAACCTAACAGGGATACTTCACGCATTGCGCAATGCGTGGAGTATCCCTGTTAGGTTTGCAGGCACCAATGCGCGTTCAGCGTTGGCTGCCCGCCCGCCGCGCCGCGCCGCAGCGTACCGCGGCGCTTAAAGCAACTATTTCACACCAGAGATATTGCACAGTATCAAACGAAACTGAAGGCGCTCTAACATATTAGGAATGGCAGGCATTCATCAAAAGTACGGAGCTTTCCTCGCAAAATAAATTAAGATACTACGGCCCGAAAAGAGAGCAGTGGTCCAAAAACTCACTAAGTCCTTGCATCCGTAATTAGTGACGTTTAGCATACACGCCTGTGAGTTGCTTAATCGCCATCGGCTATAAAAGGCTATAGGAAATTGTGTTGCCGGCTATAGAAGCTATTGGAAATCTTACAGCCGGCTGTAGGTCTATGGTATGTTGGAACACAGATTCTACTACCAATTTTTACTAGGGCGAGGAGGTTTTTATCAGGCATACCAAGACTCGCAGTTTGACGAAAGACTTTGCTTGTCTGAACTGAAGGTCGGTTCCTAGGACTAAACATTTCAATCAACCGAATTGAGAATGTGCGAGAAAAAGGATAAAACTGGTACTCCATACCAACTACAATTATGCATTAAAGAAAAAAAAACTCAGAATTCTACGTGAGAGGAATCTGGATAAGCATTTGAAAAAATGCCAAATTAGACATTCTGGCCGCAAAAAAAACCAAGTCCATAAGTTGATTTCTGCATAATTTGTGATTTTTATCACAAAAATGCACTAAACTAACAAGGATGTAAGGATGTTTCGAGTCCATAAAACCAACTTTGAACTTCAACTCTGAAGTAGCGCGATGCATTGAATTGGCCAATTTTTGTAATTTGGCAGGCACAAGTATATGATTTCTTAGAAATTTATGGGGCCGCAGCTTCGAAAGGAGGATTTTTGGAAGAAAAAGAAATTAAAAATTGAAAATCACACAAGAACATAAGTATGCGCGGTATCAACTCCATTTGATCGAAAGAAAACGCAAAATTGTGAGCAGATTTAAAAATAAATGAAAAAAATTAATCACTAAAAAGTGGCACGAAACTGTATGTAACAAGGTGGAGAAAATAAATCAGACGATTTTTTAAAACTTTGGAGAGACCCTAGCTCCGAGGGCAACAGTTTTTGGAAAAAACGTTTACCTCCGAAAAAGTCATATTATGACTCGCAGAGTGATACCACGAATTATTATTGTTTGAAACCATTGCACACCCTCTACATTTTAGTTTAATTTTTACATGATCTTCGCAGCTAAAGCCGCCTCCCTTACGAACTATTGCGTGTTATGCCGCCGAGCTTAGGAAAAACGCCGTATGAAAATTTGAGAGCAGTTGCCAAGTTTCCCCGTACAAGTAATGCATTTTCAAGGAAAGTTATGCCTATTCTCTTTTGGCATTTTCAGATATTTTAGATTAAAGTGTACATAATATAGTCCGAATTTCGAAAAAAAATATTCTCAATTTTCGCAGTAAATTGGTTATTTCATTGGTGGAATATAGAACAACGTCTGAAGGCTCGTACGACGTTCTTCCTGAAATGATAGTATAGGACCTATCTAATTTAAAGAAGTTCAGTATTAGCAACTTGGAAGATTCAACACTGAAAATATGGCGCACAATCAGTCAATGAGTCTCGTTCATACTATTACAAGTGCTAATGAGACGAGCTCCTAAAGCCGTAATTACTACACACGTGATCTTAATGCTCTCTGACACGGTTAAAGTAATTCGAAGATGAGTTTAGGCCTCCATTATTGTCTTTACACATAAGGAGAAAATTGCTGATTTTCAAACCAGATCTTATTTCATCTGTAAGAGTCTCAAGCAATCATTACAAATAATTAATTTTTCTATGCCCAGAGCAAACCCCAGAGAATCGCATTTTTCCTCCTTGGTCATTTACATTATTATCTCATTACTTTTTCAATTTTTAATTTTGTCTTGAAAGGCAAATTGTTGTGCAGACGACAAAAAGAGGGAGAAACAATTGCGATTCCGTAAGTAACAAGGTAGTAAAATAGTGCTGGGTCCTTACTATTTTTCAGGGGAAATAAGGCAATAAGTTCAAAAATTTCAACTATAGTAAAACTTTTTGTGCTCTCATGAGTATCAGAGCGAGACAGGGAACGACTTGGACAAGACTTGGAATATTACGCTGAGGTCGCACGCCAAGAGATCTACATATAACGTTTATGGGTCTTTTTCGACCTCATGAGTACATCACACTCGTCAGTATATTCCAATGTATCTGTCTGAACTGAGCACTGTCCCCCCTTAGTCTTACTGATACTCATTAGAACTCAACATGTTTGACTCTGATTGAAGTTTTTGAGATTTTTGGGCTTGTTTTCTCCGCAAAATAATGCGAACCCAGTACGACTTTACCACCTCGTTAAGCACATCGCAGGCCACGTTCCTCAGTCTTTTTCTTATTGTCACACTATATTCGTCGCTTCGCAATTTTCCCTTCGCAAATAGCTGTTTCGCCAGAAGGATTTCGGGAATTTCGAACTCAAAATTTGACTGATTTTGCTTCAGATCTTATGCATAAATCAGGAAATTTTTTGACAAAAATTAGGTACACAAGTACATTCGTGAAAATAATTGGCTTGTTCGTGTCAATTTTGTAACCTTGGAATAGAGATACGTTTCCTCGTCCGGCAGTGTAGTTCCATCCAAGGGCATCCCGATCTTCCCGAGAAAGTTCTCGGGTTCCACCGAAAGCGCATCTCTCCGTGCACCGAAAATCCTCACCATCGTCGCAGCGCGTCGGTGCACTTGCACTTCTCACCGCGTCGCTGGCGGGGCAGGAAGGGGGGGGGGGGGGGGTTCAGGTGTGGGGGGAGACTAATCACAGCGGTGTCCCCTACCAGGAGATACACCGGTAGCGCTGAGCGGGTATTGCCTAAGTGGCGAGTAGTCCCCAGTCTGCAGTGATACAGGACGCCAAGTGATACCGTGCGGTGGCAACACCCATCTCCTCCGAGCTAACGCCAGGCGCTTCCAGTTTGCGTTACCTATGCACAGGAGATGTGAGTACCCTTCCCTTATCAATGCATCCCCGCTTTTTTTCGCGCGTGACGTCGTGTTTCCATGAATGCTACACCGAAAAAAAAAGTTACCGAAGTAACATGTCGGATGTTAAAAATCTGCGCGACGACTCTTGAATGTTGATTGAACGCTACGGTTGTTAATTCAACGTAGCTAGGATGTTGTTTTAACAGCCAGTGTATTCATAACAACATTCAAGAGTTGGCGCACGGATTTTTAACATCCGGCATGCTACTTCAGTAACTTTTTTCTTTCGGTGCACGAAAAGGCTTAGTCTATCCTATTTTTCCAAGGATGGTCCGGTCATTGCTTAATTTTTGCATACAATTTGTTTTAAAATTTTCAAACTTGACCGTCGGCAGGGAAAGGATTTTGGTATACGGGAACGACATTTTAAGTAATGCGATTTTGGTCGATCGGATTTTGAGATTTCGGCAGAACACTCTTTAGTACTATAAAAAGTTAGTTACATGAGCTCACAGTAGACTATAAGATAATAACAATGTACCTAAGAATATAACAGTTCTATCCTGGTATTAAGGAAAGAGCTTCCACAAGTAGGTATGACATTTTAAATTCGAATAAGTCAAAGAATATAAGTATAAATATCATATTTCTGTCAATGAAATGGGAGAGAAAAAAACAATTACAAGAGTGATATTTTTGTCCTAATATTATGCATTGAAATGCACTCTAGCCCGGCTTTTCCGCACCATGCTCATACCAAAGAAATTAAGGCGACTTTTCTCTACATGACGTTCCTTGAACTGCAAACTTACCACCATAACTCCAATTTGGTTGCACATTTGAGTATTCTATAATTTACAAATGGTCCATAGCACTTTTCTATGACATGACATCGATAAGTAATTTAGTTATGAGCTTTTGTGGACCAACGTCCCTTTTCCTATGGCCCGTCACGTGTTTTCGAAGTATATAATATTGGACGAAAATTTCTGTAATGCTCTTAAATTTGCACTACATGGAAGGAAATTTTGATCAAAATGCAAGCATCGAATCGGGTTCGTTTAACGTAAACTTATTCAGAGACGTTGTCAAATAGCTCGAAGGGATCGCAAGCAACGTCCATTATAGTCATAGTCTAGAGATATCCGGTAGATTTGAACTTGAGTCTATCGATATCAGGTAATTAGTCGATGTTTATTTATTTGTTAATTAATGGGAGATAAATACATTTTATAGCTAGTTTTGTTCGCTCATACTTTTTCTCGGCTTGATATTTTTCTCAAATGTAATTCATAAATATTTTCAAACATAGATTCATGTTTTATAAATTCAATAGGTTTTGGAAACAGTGAAGATCAGGAGGAAACCCACGCCTTTATTAGGTCTGTTCATTTCCACTAGTCGGGTCCGTAAGCCGATTATGATACAATGTTCCTGGAATTTCTCTTGAGTACAACTTATCCAACTTTTAAGCGGAAAAATTCCGACTTACATTATCAACTATGA
>NC_092797.1:41694124-41734484 GCF_918797505.1 Bemisia tabaci | reverse complement strand
ACGGGCTGTGGGCATCGAATTTACTTCCGTTGGAATTGGCAAAGGAGTTAAAATGAAGAAATCTCTCGAACTGGCTGAAATCGGGATGCGATAAATATGGAAAAAGGCGCTTCGTGCGCGGGCCGCGGAGTCGGAAGTCGGTCAACATTGAGATGAATGGTGTATTCCCAACTCCTCCTTTTCAACACGATCGAATATGTCGTGTTCGTGGGTGCTTGTTTTCTCGCCGACACCTCCGCTAATTAAGTTATAAGTTAGCGGGTTGAGCAACCATATTATTCCCGGCGTAACTCCACAGTCATAACTCGAAACTGATACTTACAGTTTCCTGCCCGTAATTCGTAACCGATATCAAGAGGTTTCGGACACGACAATCGCTACTTTATAGGAGCGTTTAACTATGAATTTACGTAAACTTTTCGCTTTTCGTGTCATCGCGGCGCCTCCTTTCCCTTTTCGTTCTTGGCGCCTTTCGCGCGGCCGCGGTGAGTAGGTTACTGCCCGTCTCGCGGTTACCAAATCATGCCTAGCCTTAGCTTCCCTCTTTATGTACACGCATTATCTGGCGATGTAAAGATATCTCACGTGAGATTAGCTCGTAGCTTAATTTGGCAATCGGAATCCTCAGTTGAGACTTGTTCATTTCGTAGGAATGAAGACTCCGTACACGTTTTATACATAATTCGTGCCTTGCATGAATGTTTTAAATAATCGCATGTTTTTACGTCGAGTACGTACATGTAATAATGGCCAATGGAAAATTTGCAGGTGTCTGAATTTTTTTAAATTTCATGTTGAAAGTAAAATTGTTACAAGAACTGAACACGAGGGTATCCTCAGTTTCTGAATTGAACAATTATTGAAAAAAAAATTGGAAAATTGCTACGTGTAAACCCTTTTGTGGCAATTTTTAAAAAGTTCTCAAACAAAAATTTCAAACCTTGTGACTCTAATGAATAATCCGGTAACAAGCTCAATTTAAGCTTGTTCTGCTGGAGAGTGGATGAAATTTTGCGACTAGTTAATTTTACTTTTTGAGGTCAACTTGTTTGCAAAGTTTACCTAAAAAAATTTTTGTTCAAAATTTTAAACATACCAGCTTTGCCAATAATTTAATTTACCGCGCTCATTCATAAGGGGAGGGGGGCAAATACGGAAGGCGATGAGCAGAGACGATTATTTGAGATTGACTATGATGTTTTTCCTCATTTTAAATGTAAGCAAAACAATCGCAGAATCAATCTTTCAGATGGATTTTGAATAGAAATAAAACGGAGTTGCTGATTCGCAAGGATTGTCACTGAAAACAAAAGAGTTTCATGACACGCCCAACTGACACGATTAAGCACTTTGAGAAGGAAAGAGGCGTTGAAAAGTTGCCACGAGCGCACCGGTAATCGACCGATGACCATTGACTATTCGGATGCTATCTCGTAGATTAGCGCGGGAATTTCGAAAAAAACAGTAGGATTGTAATTTTAAAGTCGGAAATTAAAAAAATTTAAGTTGAGTGAAACATAATTTTTTTTTTTTGTTGAAAAACATTAGTTGAACAGAATGCCACTAATTTATAAAACAGCTGATGACCTAACCTAACCTAACCTAACCTAACCTAACCTAACCTAACCTAACCTAACCTAACCTAGCCTAACCTACCTAACCTAACCTAACCTAACCTAACCTAACCTAACCTAACCTAACCTAACTTAACCTAACTTAACCTAACCTAACCTAACCTAACCTAACCTAACCTAACCGAACCTAACCGCTAAGTCAGTAAAAGTCGCTGATTTAGCTAACTATTTTCAATATTAAATTAATTGTTGTAAAAATGAGTTTTGACCTAACCACTAAGTCAGTAAAAGTCGCTGATTGAGCTAACTATTTTCAATATTGAATTAATTGTTGTAAAAATGAGTTTTGTGACTTATATTTGGACGAAGAATCATGATTGGGGGATTTTACAGATTGGAAAAAAAAAATAAAAATTCGCCGGGGTTGGGAATCGAACACGGCATCCTCACGATGAGAGGCGAGTGTTCTATCCATTGAGCCATCTGAGCGGTTGCAGTGAATGCGGAAATAAGTAGTATATAAGGGTAGCGTTATTGTTGTTGAAAAGAAGATGCATCGTTGACCGGTGACCGACGCGGATGGTTGCTGGAGATTCTGCAACTTTTCATGCCTCTTTCCTTCTCAAGAGTAAACATCCCAACTGACACATTGCGTGTCCATGCCTAACGTAAAGAAGCGACAACATCGGACAATTGCATGTGAAAACACCTCTTGTCACGAAGCGCATCCTCTCTATCCCTGTTATTATTTAAAAAATGAGTCACGAGACGACAAAATAAAATCGGGAATGGTGTCTCACCTGAAGAATTTTCTAACCCCTCGCCCCCTCCACCACACAGTGGATCCAGTCAATAGGAGAAGTCGAACAAAATTTGGAAACTTTAAAAGCTTTTTAACTTCGTGCATACAAGACTTTGAGGTTTTAAAAGTGGCTTTATTGGTTTTCTTCGTGAGATTTTCGTCCAAAAGCACCCCTTCCATTTAAAATGTGACGAAATAAACATCAAAACTTTCATGTCCGATTTCTTCCGAAGACTCGCACCACTGTGCGCCATTTCCCCGTCTATTTGAACTAGAACCACTTGCAGACATGCCCATGGAAGGTAAAGAGAACTTGGATAAAGAGCCAGAGGCAGTGTTGCAGGGGAGTTGGAAGATCATTGCACTTGCTGAACCCCAGGCAAGCTAGATGCAATGCAAGTTGACAACAGAGATTGGAAAGAGAGGGCGATAATCGCTGGAAATCTCCCGGCGGGAAGGAAACGTAGCGTCTAGGATGCAGATAAAATACAATTTCGTAACAATACCCTAATTACGGCGTCGGTAATGTTATGTGAGCATTTTAATTCGGAACGACCCGCTGAACCTCATACGCTGGCCGACAAGGCTCTAAGTGGCCAGTTGGGAGGGCGTGGGGCTGTTGTCTGGCTCAAATCACCACCTCACTGCATTGAATTTACGGGCACCGGCCGGGTAATTGCCCTGCACCTTTTAAGTCATCTCTCCAATTGAAATAAGAAAAAGGGGGCGGGCTCCAGGCCATACGCCACGCGGAATTATTCCGGTTCAATTATATTCACCTGCATTTCGTCTAAATCTAGCCGTCGCAAGCGCTGCTTCGCATTTTGTTCCAAGATGCGTTTCGGCAAAATCTGTTGTTTTGCGGCTAACGAACATACAAGAACATAAAAAAACATATGTACATTTGGATGGAGTAAAATCCCTTCATACAGAGAGTAAAGACAATGCGAATCCATTTCTGATTGGTTCCGCATTTTGGGGCCTTCACAGTGTTACAAACGGGAAAAAAGATTACATTTCACCAGTTGCAAAGATTATGAACTGGAATGCACCGGGAATTGGGGATACGGCAAGGAACAATTAATTGGAATCAGAGAGAGAACGGAGATAGGCATGCGGAATGGATTGATCAAGGATTACAAAAAACGTCCAATTTTTGTAATCTTTATTCCCGTCTGTGACATCAAAGGGACTCTAACCGTCACAAGCGCTGCTTTGAATTTTGTTTCAAGATGCGTTTTGGCAAAAACTGTTTTGTTTTAGGCTAACGAACATACTTACAATTACAAAAACATACGTACGTTTGGATAGAGTTGAGAAATATAGTCAAATGTACATTGCAGCTTCAAAATCTCATCTTCTACTTTCATGTTTTGGAGGAAAGTCAACCAAGACTCCAAGTTTAAAATTTGTGCAATTTTTCTTGCCGATATGAAGGTTATTCTCCTCAAATCTCAGGGGAAAACTTTGGTTGTATGCCTCCAAAAAATTTACATAGATGATGAGATTTTGAAACACTGCATTATGGACGTGACTGTTTTGCTCAACTCTTTCCATTTGTAGGTTGCAAACTGTATTTGTTACCATCAAATTTTATTTGTTGAGTCATTAGATTAATAAAAAGTCGAATAAAAATACTGAACTAGCATCGGTGGAACTTGAATGTGGTTCACTGCGAGGCAAGCTCAGTACGCAACACAATACACAAATCTTGAATTGGTAACTATTACCGCAAGGAAGATGGTTCTTGGTCTAAATCGATAATTGAAGGCGAGATAAAAAGGTGCGTGACCTCCATAATGTCAAATCTGGTTTCTCAAAATCCTTAGCTACGAGGCTACGACCAAATACATGGAGAACAAGTGTCCCTCTTTTCCAACGCCGTACTGAAAGTGAAACCAGTTCACCCAGGACAATCTTTCTAGGATGAGCATCGGCTTGAGCCGATGTGGATGCTCCATTACTCCAGAAATAAGACCAGATTTTATTGCTGCGGTTAATTATTACAATTATCTTTCTGTGTCTTCGATTCTAAGCGCCAAGTCGAGAGGAGTGCGCCGTAGAGCAACGCTCCAATTTGCGCAACCGTTACGCAATAACGCACGTTAATCGGTTTGCAATTTTTCCCTCACGCTCGACAAATTCTCCTGAAATGCCACTTGATTTGAATGTAATAGTGGAGTTTCACCGATCAATCTGGCAATAATGATTTCTTTATGTTTCAGGTGAGCCACTCGTTGTCAGGCGATCCAGAGGCGGAGCCAGCAATTTGGCAACACCTGAGTTCCTCCATTTAAACCTGTGATAAATAATCGATTTTTGTGGGAGCATCTGGCCCCTTTAAGAATCGATACATTCCCATAGGTTTAAGTTGAGAAAAGACACTGTCGCACTTTGCTGAATCCGCCGATGAGGCGATCTCCTCGAGCCATCTCCAGCTCAGATTCAATTAGGATATTTATCGCAAATGCACCTCCGCTCGAAGTAAGTGACACGTAATTTTGCTTGCCCAATACTGATCGAGCGTTCTAAATTCAAGCAAACTTCGATTACGTGGAGGATGAGATAATTTTGAATTCCGTCCAAAAGAGTGATCATACGAAGAAACTAAAGCGGAGGATGCGAACATGACACAATATTCATGGGGAACAATTTTATGATGACTCAAGATGACTGATTCAATTGAAAGCTCATTAAGATTTCACATACACGGAAATAAATTAGGATTATAGTGCATGCACATGCACAATCTAATGAAATGGCTATAGCCTACCAGAGACGATATATTCTACTTAAAGACTTTATACAAGCAATACTTTAGACAATGTGCACGAGTTGGGCAAAAGTTAAATGCGGAAGCCAATGCTATTTTTTGTGTGATGATCAAATATTTGGACCTATTTGCTTGTGTCCTCTTAATGTAACAATTCCTTCGGTTATAAAAAAAACTTAAAGTTTTTTTTCAAAAGAAACTAAAGATTTAGCACAACTTTCTTTTTCTTTCTTCTCTGAGTATAAGACGTGCAACTTTTTAAAAAAAGGAGGAAGCTAGGAGATTTACACTTCATGTTTGACGTTTTCAAAAAACTAAAACAATAAGCTACTCTGAGCGCTCCGTTACTTTGTTCGAGACATTCCGTCGCATAACTTCGCAGGATTTGTTACGCTAAACAAAATCCTCCTGATCGAGACTTGAGTTGCCACTTTTCGCACGACAGATCTTACAAACGGTACCTGAGACTTGCACCCTGAGACGGTATATTTTAAACACCTTACGAGGTGGTACCAAAATCACGCACCAACGTTGCGATTTGTTAGTCACCGAATCGAAAGTTCCGAACTCGAACAAAATGACAGCATAGAGGTTCCAGCGCAAAAGAAGTACCGAACCTCTAAGTAAAATTCGCTTTTTGTCTATCAATTTTAACAATCAGCCCACAGTGGTCATCCTCTGTTTATAAAAGCACTCTACTCGATGGTATTGCTTGCATGCAGGGTCTTTAAAATATACTGTCTCCGCGTGAACTCCACTGACTTAATTCCTGAGCGGAGCGGCAACTGCGAGCCTCATCCTCGTTCTGTGAATGGTGTGAATTATGGACGGAAGACTGGAGCGGAGAGGACGGAGGAGACAAAAATATGGGAGTGGATTTTCTTTCTATGAAAAGTAAAAGTGGTTCGCGGAGCGCGTCGCGGGATCGGCGTGAGGACCTTGCGCGATGATCGTGAAGATATCGGCTGACGACCAAAACGACGACGACGACGACGACGGCACGTATATCATGTCTCGCTTTTTTATCCGTCATCCGCCTTTTCCGAAATTCGCGCCCGCCCAGGCCCGACTCCCGACTCCCGTCGCCCGATCTCCCGTTCGTCACCGGCTAATGCCGCTTGCGTGCGCTCGTCAGATGCACCGTGACGCGTGGGCTCCTTGACGTCACTCCACACCGGAAATCTCCCCGCTCTTTCGAGCGAAACCTCTCGTAAATGATATTTGTGGATCAAAAGGACCTTTGGACGACCCCAAGGCTTTGACCAGAAGAAACCAAATAACCTAAACCAACCTAACCTAACCTAACCTAATCTAATCTAACCTAACCTAATCTAATCTAACCTAACCTAATCTAATCTAACCTAACCTAATCTAATCTAACCTAACCTAACCTAATCTAACCTACCCATAGAGTACATAGAGTCGTAATGTAATTGGGAGAGCTGGCGCCATGTTCTGCTCGACGAATTCCGAGCCCGGTGTGCGCCGAGTTCGGGTCGCTTTTTCGATACATTTTCAATCCAAAATGGCGGTGTAAAATACGTGGTAATTCCTATCTCCTTTGTTGTTGTTGTTGTTGTTGTTGTTGTTGTTGTTGTTGTTGTTGTTGTTGTTGTTGTTGTTGTTGTTGTTGTTGTTGTCATCGGATGGCCGGGTACCCGTGTATCGCAAACAATCGATTATGTATCGAAAAAGTGACCGGCGTCACACAGGAGTCTCGGAATTCGGGACATGGAAAATGCTTAAAAGTGGCGCCAGCTCTCCCACTTACATTACGACTCTATGTACTCTATAACTAATCTAACTTAACCTAACCTAACCTAATCTAACCTAACCTAACCTAATCTAACCTAGCCTAACCTAATCTAACCTAACCTAACCTAACCTAACCTAACCTAATTCAAAGACATAAAGATGGAGTGCTCGTATCTAAAAGCACGGGAAGAAGTGAAACCATTCTGGGCGATGTGAATCCATGCGCGGAAACGATTTGATTTGAACTTGTCCTCTTCATTTTTCCATATTTCTTCTTCGAATCTCATTTTAAATGCCCAAAACGAACCTATAAATAAAGTTGAGATTTTGAATTTTTATAATGAACCTATTTTGGCTTGGTAACAAGCAGGAATCTTACAGGAATCTCAGATTAAGTTGCTGTGAATCCATGCGCGGGAAACGGAACTTGATTTGAGTTCGTCCTCTTGTTTTTTTCACATTTCTTCTTTTAATCTCGGCGCAGCGGTCGCCATGTAACACATATTAGCACCTACAAGACTGCACGAATACTTCACGCATTGCATCAAACACAGTGCGGTCACCGCAGTCCAGCGTGAAACGGATAGCGCCTACAAGAATGCATGAATACTTCACGCACTGCGCCAAAGACAGTGCGGTCAGCGTGAAACGCTTAGCGCCTACAAGACTGTCGGAATACTTCACGCATTGCGCCAAACAAACTGCAGTCTGCGCGGCGCGGCGGCGGAAGTTAAAATCATTAAACTACATTTATGTTTGTTCTTTCATAATTTTTTCGTTCATTTCTTATGAATGGAAGGCCGTATCCACACAGAGATAGGTTTACGGAACTTAACTTTCGCGCAAAGTTCCGTGAACTTTTGCTAGTAGTTTTGGCAGGGCTCTCCCAAAAAATGTGTCCAACACAAGTATACACGTCGTCTGCACCTCTCCCCCGCTGGCACGTTCACTTGATGGTTTTTATTGATTATTCAAGACGAATGAGAAGGGGGCGGTAAAATACAGGCGGCCCATGGGCGGCAAGTAGGTAAATCCTGCCCTGCAAGTTAACACAATTTTCAAAAGACAAAGTACCAGAATCGGTCTCTTCACATTTCAGGTTGCCTCAGTCGTTTCGCAGACATCTAAATGGACGTATATTTATGCTAAAAGGAACTATATGAAGATGAATGGAAAATGATTTACGTAGCACACCACCCCATATACATAGTTACTTCTGAGTCAATTCATTATCGCGCAGGTCTTTTGGCATACGAATGCTCAACTGCACCTGCATTCCAAAGTTACAAAATTTCCACCCACAAATAGTATTTTTACGAGAGAGTGCTGTAGGATGTCCGTGCCTATAACTAAAAATTTAAATTATTTTATTCTGATTAAACTCACAAACCAACGAAAATCCAGACAGACACAGCACGGTTTTATATTGTAATATGGTTGTAATATGTAACACGGTTTTGTAAATAATGGAACTGTTCCAATCACTTTACCAGCTTGTAATTGATTCTTCCGTCAAGAGAATAATTTTATCTTCAATTCATATTTTTGGTAAAATAATTAAACGTACATCGCCTCAAAATTATCTCAGGATTTCCTTTAGAATATGAAAAATATAGTCACTTAATTTCAATTTAGTATGAGCTGGGATTTCCTCTGTAAAAATAAAATGTGAAAAAACAAATTTTGCACTATTTGATTCAGTTACGCTAATTCTGGAAAAATTCGATCGGAAGAAAAATGAGCAGCAGTATTTATCGGTGAAAGTAATTTAGGATATCTCTTGTGCAGTATTCAAAGAAGGTTGATGATTTTTTTTTTTTTTTTTTTTTTTTTTTTTTTTTTTTAATGCCAAAAGGGCTAAATTCCGCTGATCAAAAATAATTAACCAACGGTTTCTCTCTTGGACTATCAGTGAAATCCGGCTCCAACTGGCAGGGTCATCACTTTAAACTCTTGGAGCCTGGGGAGAAAATGGTGAAGATTGTTCCGTCATAGCCGTCGCATACACTGGTTGGCAAAACTTGGCAATTGGTCAACATCTAAACTTACAGATTAAAAAGTTTTGAGATATTGTGGAATTCGTTGCCAGTTTTTACCTGCGTTGATTCATCGACTTGACAGAAAGTCAGAGAAATCCAATTAAGATATTTGATATGGATGTGACATTGTTTTACAAGTACCTTTCTTACAAACTGAAATACCTTAAAACCTTACTCAATACCTACATTAAATATCTTTCATCGGTCACTGGAAATCGAAGTATAATCTGTTACTGTTTCTTTCTCTTTTAGGATTAGCACGCCAAAAATGTAAGTTTTTAAAATTGAGTTTTAAAAACAAGTAGAAATATCGAGACGATTTCCTGTTAGAAAACTACACGCAAATCTATTAACATCGCTGATATTGTCATATTTTTTATGGGCACTGTAAGCTTTGGCATTTTACTTAACCCTTCATTTTTTAAATTTCCTCTGCGTGCAAAAAATTGCATATGATATACTGAATACTAAATACTAATACGTAAGC
Organism: Bemisia tabaci; assembly: GCF_918797505.1. Classification (NCBI taxonomy): domain Eukaryota; kingdom Metazoa; phylum Arthropoda; class Insecta; order Hemiptera; family Aleyrodidae; genus Bemisia; species Bemisia tabaci. Next base: position 41,725,054 of record NC_092797.1, on the reverse strand, counting down.
CAATTCGTAAAGCCAAAATTAATATTTTAACATCCTATTTGATCCATACTACTTGTGATTCACAATATTAGTTAATGAATCTAAAGTATTCAAAAACTGTAAGTTAGTCGTTTTTCATTGAGTTTTCATCATACAATTTTCCAAAATTCTCTTCGGGTTTGATTATGTAATTTATTAATACTGTCAATTTGTCTCTTAGTAGCTTTACATTTTTCTCGAATATATTAACGCCTCTTTCCCATCATTTGTTCCACTAGTTCTGGGATAGAAACTTATTCGATAAGTGGGTCGAAGAAATTGAGCATTGGCAACCATGTAACGCTTATGTTTCCGGTCGGCTTTGATTTATATGAAAACAGAAAAAAACTTGGTCAGAGGTAGTGGCGATTCACATTAAACTGGCTCTCTATAAAATGATTCATCCTAATGGCCAATATCACGTTTACTTGCCTCGTAAAATATGAGAAGTTGCAAACGTGGAGGTTTGGCGTAGGCAATCAATATGGGCTTGAAGAAACCACACGCTGAACCTGTTTTGTGCAACCATCTTAAACTATGCCTCTTGGGAGTTAGAATCTTCTCTGGTGAATATTGTTTAACTACATGTTTTTTCCGTTAGTAAAATAAACAAATACAGGAACAGTATAGGATTCTAAATGGAGATATTCGTATCTAAGGCATCAAAAGTCAAAATATTTTCATCTACATAAATTCATTTTGAGCAGAGTTAGGACTTAACTGCCCTTCTTGTTTAAGGAATCTTCATATTTGATAGATTGAATCGACGTGGGTGTGATTCAAGAACTGTACAATGATAGAAAAATGACAGTTTCAAGATTCTTCCTGTTCAGGAATCAGGAACCATGTGCGCCACCGAAAATATGTGTCAAGATAGGTGTAACTTACGAAAGCTCAAAATCTAGCAAATAAACTTAATGTTGAAAAGTCATTGCAATTCATAAAGTTAAGTCAATGAACATGCAGTGAATTGGATGCATTCATCAACCAATACAATTTGAATGAGAAACATTTAAATTATCACTGAAATATAAAAAAAAATATCTCAAAGTACATTGTATACGGTTTTTATTAATTTTTACTTTCAAAGTATGTAAACCAAAAACTATAAGATTAGGGGAATCATTCATCTTACTTTGTATTTAATATATAAACCACTTAAAATCCTCTTGAGAGGTACGTCGGATCGAATATATAAATGAAAATATCGATGAAAGAGCAGAATGGAAAGTGTTCGGTAGAAAACATTTCGATTTCAAGTGATATAAACACTTTAAACCTAACCGTATAATAATAATAATTCATAATCCTCGAAAATTACTCTGGGCGTCTTTTAATTTATTTGTTGCCCAGGAGACAAGCATAGAGATTAATACTGCCGTCGTGCTAAGGAAAAACGTCGTATGAACATTCGAGAGTTGCCAAATTTTCTTCAATTAAATGTTTATTTTTGAGAATAGTTATGAATATTTTCCCTTGAAATTTTCAGGACTTTTCGATGGCATTGCGATCAAAATTATCTGAAAAATTTGTGGAAAAATATTCATAAGTTCTCCAGGAAATTCGTATTTTATCACAGGAAACTTGGCAACGCCTGAAGGTTCATACGGCGTTTTTCCTTAGCACGGCAGAATATGCCTAAAGCATCCGTCTACCCTCGAGTCGTCGTTTGCCAAACAAAAGAGCGCAACTCCATCGCAAAGTTTCAATATTGACTCAAACGATATAATTCCTTCCAGGAATATGACCGTGCAATTTTTGTCAAAAATATCGCTTATTTTTTCATGTGATCAGAAGAAAAATTCGGGAAATTTTTAGTCGTAAATTCTTGACAGTTTCCTGGTGAAAATATAATTGTTGAGAGTGAATTGCGCAACGTTAAAATCCAGTTACGTTCAATCATTTTGGAAAAGACGATACGAGATGAAGATCCGGTGAAATGAGTTGTATAACTCGCGAGCTATTATAAAAACAAGTACTCTAATGGAGGTCCTCCATTGGAGGGCCACGTGACTTCTTTGAGAGTCAAATTTTTTCTCTCGTCCCGCATGAATTATAAGAGCACACTTATGGGCGTTTTACGAGAGGCTTAATCAAGGGAGATAAGTTTATTAGGCACCTGGAGCTTCCTTAAAATACATAATGACCCTTAGCCTGGAGTCTCGTAGATTTTTTATAGATTGGTGAATGGTAAAGAAACTGATATAATAGCACGAATTACAAACTATCCAGCATCACATTATTTCCATGAGGACGCTCATATTAGGACAGCTTATTATAACCCTATGATCCATCGTCTGAAGTATTAAGTAGCATCTCAGGAAGTTAATTGAAAAAATTTATTGTCTATGTCCCAAACTTCCATGTTTACCACTAATTTCAGTCACGAATCCTTGATCTTAATAATGAACTTCGATGCAATTCTCCGATCAGAATTTCACGTAAAATACGAATCGCACGACTAGAATTACTGGAAATAACTCCTAACAGTCCTCACTAAGGATATTCGACGTTTTTTGATGTACGAATTTAAACCTCCGGCTCATGAGATAAACAAAACTTTACATGAGTAAAATCGCGCACTAAATGTTACCGTAACTGTTTCTGTGGATTAACGATGTGGCAACCTCAATCTCGGCACTACGGCTTAGCTATTGCACGTTATTTACACTTTGAACAATACAAGGTGGGAAAGGGAAATAATGCATGTAAGAAACCTACTAGAATCATTGTCACTCATGATTTGATTCAAGAAGACTATTATTTTTTCTTGTGAGCGAGAAATTAAAATATTCCGTAGCCAATGTAAACTAGAAACGTTAATATCTTAGTTAAGAGTTGAGTGCAGTAAATTTCTTGGGCGAATCGTGTTCTACGCAAAATTTTGGTGAGAAAACATATGTCACAATGCTTGAATTCGCACCTTTCTAGTGGTCCATTGGAACTAATTCGGAGACTTAAACGCAAAGATAGAAAAGTAAGAACTCAAAAATTTGGAACAACAGAACAACCCACAAATGAACAAAACAACCTCTATGAAAAAAGAGTCAGATGTATAGGACCGCTTATAAGCAGGCGGATCTATACAGAAATGTCAACATCACATATTTCTTCATTGAAACGAACAGGGAAAAGTTTATACCTTTTTTATAAACTATGTGCTTGCGCGTACAGTCGCTTTATGGTCGACTGGGTAGTTTCAAGCAATGTCGTATAGTCAACAACCACCTTATGAACTGGACGTTAATAGTCTTACTGAGGTGTAAATATACATCCAGTAGCGCAGAACATAGCATATACCTATCATAAACAATATTCCGACTGTGTAATCGAAGAAGTCGCCATTATAATCTCAGCCACACAGCATTCAATGATATGTTTTCAAAAATTAGAATATCCTTTAAAGGAAGTGTTGATAATGTGTGAGCACATTTTTGCAGCGAGGACTCTTAGTAAGAGTTTTCATCGAAATTTCTGTTGGTTATCGTTTTGCCCGAACCAATCAGATTGTGGGACTTTCAGTAGATGGATCACATTCCGAATGAGCTGTAGATGGAACATTATGATAGAATTACATGCAGAGTATGTTTAATTAACTCAATTTACGAATCCTCAATTTAATCGAGTGGAATTTACTCGGAGACTTGAACGCAAAGATAGAAATGTAACAGCGCAAAGCGAAAAATCCACAATTGAATAACGCAAATTTTTTGACAAAAGAATTAAAGCGTAAAGAAACGCTCATGAGCAAAAGCGCAAAAAAGGCAAAAACTAATGATCGTAGCGGACATTTTGAAAATTAACTTTTGCGAGAAAAGAATCCATAAACAGGTCTTATTATATATGTATGCGCTGCATAGCGAAGCATCCAAAATGTGAACAACTATGCTTTAAAACGGGCTGTTATTCCTTAGCTTATAAATATTCCCGAAGCATTATTTGTTTTTCAACAAGTAGGACCCTCTAATAACCCCTCACCCCCGTAACATGCGAAGATAAACAGTTACAGTCGATGAGATATTTTCGCAAATAACTTTCCCTCTTCTTTTTTACTTTTCTCTATTAGGAAATATATATGAATACATTACTTGTGTATACATTTTTTGTATTGTTCCTCTAACATGCTTACTGGTTTGAGTGGCGAAGATTTAATCATTCCACAAATTGCTCACGATACCAACAATATAGCTCATTATAACATATTGCGGGAGCAGCAAAATAGACTTTTACAGGTAATTTGCTGGTGTGCTTCCAGGATAACGCTGGGCTGAGTTAAATTTTCACGCATATGTCACTCACGTCACCACATTAATTTGCCTCCGCCGAGCTTTTCAATTACTTGTAAATATTATAACAATGATGCGTATAGCGCTCATGAGACAAGCCTGATCAGTGTGATCAGTTCATATACACATCGGAGGAGATAATTTCTTTCCTTTCCAGTCGTCAAATGGATTGTAACCATGCAGGAAAAATTAAGTGGTAAGGTTCGAAGCAAGAGATGAACTGGAAAAATTGAGCTAAAAATCGTTGAAACGTCGAATAAACCTAAAAAGCATCTTTGCTAAAAGTCATTCAATCTCCACTACACTGTGTTCGTCCATCGGAAATGGGATTTCGGTCCACGAAATATCCAAAAGGAAGATTTTCATCGTGTGGGTAAAAAAAACGGATTTTGAGATTGACTCTTTTTAGTGTCCCGAGGAGTAAATTGCGGAGGAGGAAGTAGGATAGCACCATAATCCAGTCATTTTGAACCTTGAACATGGGAAAATAGAATCTTAAAAACATTTCTCCCTGCTAAATTCAGACCACTATAACTCCATTTTGGTTTGAAATTTGTGGACATTTTGTGTTCGTAGAACTCTATCCGTTTGCTCTGGTGTAATGACTCAACTCTATAATTTTATTGACTTCTACATCCGTTTTAGTGAGGTCACGAGCAATGTCCCCAACGATTTTTCTCTATTTAAATGTAAAAATTTTACAGGCATTTAAATCAGAAACTTTTCAAGCAAAAGTGAAACGCGTCAATTTGAGGAAAACGAGCCAGCTCATTAAAATAATCGGTAGTCTAGTTTGAACTGCAAGCTTCACATTCCTCGTCAAAAACTTTACCCGGCTCGTACCCGCTTTCTTACAATGAGCCCCAGCGTTAACGAGAGTCACTGTGGAGAAGTAGTTGAGCGGCACACAGGGGATCGAGTCAATGAGACAGGTCGGACATGAAATTTCTGGCTAAAACTGCAAAGTTTGATGTTTATTTAGTTACATTTTGATTTTTAAGGAGTTCGGTTGGATGTAAATCTCACGAGGATACCAATGGAGCCACTATTAGAACCTCAAAGTTTTGTAGGAACGGAGTTGTAAGCGTTTAAAGTTTCCAATAATAGACCACTAGACAAGATAAGAATTTAAGCAATCTGATACATGTGTCGCATTTCACGTAAAACACGATTCGCACGACGAAAATTTCATTTGTGGGTTGTTCCAAATTTTCGAGTTCTTACTTTTCTATCTTTGCGTTTAAGTCTCCGAATTGGTTCCAATGGACCACTAGAGAGGTGCGAATTCAAGCATTGTGATTTATGTATTCTAACCAGAATTTCACGTAAAACACGATTCGCACAACGAAAATTGCTGAACCCAACTCCTAACTACGATATTAACGTTTTTATTTCACGCTGGTTACGAGGAATTTGAACTGCCGGCTCACAAGAAACTCAAAGCTCTACGTGAATCAAATCGCGCACTACAACGGTTTCAGCAAGCTTCTCAATCGAGCAATGTTCACTTCCCACCATGTGTTGTTCAAACTATTAGCAATTTGCCATAGCTGAGCCAAAGCGTCAAGATTGAGGTTGCCAGATTTTTATATAGCAGAGACTGTCATGATAACGTTTAGCGCGCGATGTGAATCACGCAGACCACTGAGTTTTCATGAGCGGGTGCGGTTTGAATTCATGTGCGCATCGTGTTCTACGTGAAATTTTAGTTACAAAACATGTATCAGAATGCTGAAATTCGTGCCTAGTCTAACGGTCCATTATTGTCTGACCTCCCCTATCGCCTCGATCCACTGTGCGGCAATGGCAACGGACGACTGGCAAAATAAGGATAAAGGGTCGGGTCTTGCTCTGGCATCCTCCTTCGGTTGCAAGCAAGGAATATTCACTAATAATCGCTCCAGCTCGGTGAAAACCGTAGCGATTACGCTTTACACGTTTAATTAGCGAGCGTCTGTTCAGATGGCGCTCTACTCGACTCCTTGCCTCGGCGCACGGTGCATTCCGCAGTTGTCACGTCTGGACTGATTATAGTCCGGAGAGATGCGCCCAAGTCACTGTCTAAGAATGTCGAGGGGTGGTATTTTAGACAAGGAAGGGGTTCAGAGGAGAGGAGAGGAGGGACTAGGTGGGAAAAATGAAAATTAAAGGGAAGAGGGATCGTCTGACCTTGTCTCGCGAGTTGAAGGCAACATAATTTATTGCCCTATTGTTTCCGTGCATGAATGGGAGGAGCTTCCTAAAAATCTTTCGGCATGGAACATTTTTGGCCGGTTTTTTCCCTTATAATTTGGGCATCAAATTTTTATCAAATTTTACTGAAATTCTGCAAAGAGAAACTTTCATATAAAGTAGAAAAGAGTTCGATCGACTAAAAAATTATAATATTGACAAACAACCAGGGATCAGAGTTTCCAGAGAAATTCAAATGCCAGGGACGAGAACGGTAACAGGCAGTAATCTCAGATAAAGTTAGTTTTTCTTCTGCTCACGGTGGTCCTGCCGGTTCAAACAGGCCGTTACTGTCCTAGATGACCGTTACTCCCAAATAAAATTTAGTGGTCGATGACGGACCAAAAATAACCTTAAGCTAAAAAAATATATGTGGGTAAGTGAATTTGGGCAAAAATCAACCTAGAATACTTAGTTTCCGCAATTTTATTTAGTTCCCGCCCTACATTTGAATTTCAAAAATGTCCCCATTTTGCCGCCAATCCTCTAGCCAATAGTAGAGGTGGTTGAAAAGAAGCTTCATTTTTTGCTTTTAGCGCTTTTTTGTCTTTGGTCTTAACGCAACAACTTATTCCTCATACGATTAACACGACGGCAACATGGAAAGTGCACCCGTCCACGGTAGACAGTCTGGAGCACAGACGTAAAACGCCCGCGCGGGCGGCGCGGCGGCGCTATAGCGGACGTCGTCGTCAGGCTCCCAACGAGACGGCGGGGATCGTTTCTGTTCCTTCCTAGTTTCCAGCGCTTGCATCTCTCGTCGTCTCGTCGCTCTCGATTAATTCCACTCAAGAAAACAATGAAAACCCAAACGTCTATTGCCCAGCGCAAACGAACCTTGAATCCAACGTATTCTTCCCGCGCTTACGCAATCCAGTGCGAATTTTCCGCCGCCGTATCCGTCCTATTTCGCAGTCGCAGTTACATCCTGAGGGGCTGCGGGGAGATTGTTAAAATGGAGAATTTGCATGCAAATTTTTTATTGCTTCATCTGAAAGTGCTTAAAGAGCTGATTTCACAGTCTTTTTTATAATTTTTTGCTAATATGGGAAATAGTTTAAAAATAGAATGAAAAATGCTTTTCCACGGCGCTTAGTTCCGTTTGACAGAACGTGCTATCCGGGATTGTAAAATCCGCAAAGATCTAAAATTGGCGCTGGGTTCCGCTTAGCATAAATAGGTCAAATTAGATTTAAATTACCTGATACTTCGAGAGAAAGTATTTAAAATGGAAAATTTGCGTGCAAATATTTTATTGCTTCATCTGAAAGTGCTTGGAGAGCTGATTTCACATTATTTTTTATAATTTTTTTCTAATATGGGAAATAGTATAAAAATAGATTTAAAAGTGAGAAAATGCACCGCCTAGTGACGTCTTCTGGCGGCATTTCCCGTTTAAACACATGTATGTTAGCAGACTACATCATTTTGTCATATCTTCTCCATTAATTGTTTAATTCGTGAATCAAGGGTATCCTCGTGTTCAGTTCAGTCGGTAGTTTCCACTTAAACACGAAATTCATCAAATTTCAGACACCTGCAAATTCTCTATTGATTTAAAGCTATAGACAAAGAAGGAGAATGGGCTATGGAGGGATCCTATTGGTGGAAGCAGGTGGTTGCAATGGACAAAGGAGGTAGGTAATAGACTAACTAACGGAAACCCACGAGAGAACCTCCAGTTAGTCCATCATTTTCTTCCCAAGTCTAAAGGAACCACCCATTTCAACCAATAGGATCGCTCCATAAACCGTACGTCTTCTTTGTCTAACGTTTTGTCTATCAATTCCAATAATCAGCCCCCAGAGGTTTTTTTTCGTTACAAACCATTCCACCAATTATAGATCAGCAAATCCAGTCTCGTTCCTAACCTCCCACGTAACCTAAGCACGTAACAAATGTAACCGTGGAAGGTCGACCTTTATCCCAAACCAAAAGTTCGCGACTCAACAAATTGGAGCCTCATCGTCGTTGTGTTTCGCGTTTCCGACTCCAGTTTACGACCTTACACAATCGCATTCGCGGAGAAGAATAGAGCCGGATAGAGAAATCATCCACGATCTGTCAGTAAAAGAGTCGGGAGGACTTTTTTATGATGTCCGATCCGCGGGTATTGGTATTGGGCGGGCGGAATGGTCAATCAAGCAGCGCGTTCCGAGTGTCATAAATTAATGCAGTAATTGGAAGCACGTCGTGAGCACAATTAGGCAGAAAAACACAAGCATTGACATTATCTCCCGTGGCTTTACCGCTCGACTGACCACGCGTCGCCCGCCCGGTCTCGTCGTTCGCGCCACCGCCACCCCGCCCGCCTCATGCTAAACGCCGCGCCGGCATCCTTGCCAGGTAGATGCGTTCAAATGAAGCCAAGCGAATAAAACACAGGAAATCACCCGATTTTAAAAAAAAATTTGACCTTTAACTCCTCAAAATAGTTTTAGCTTTTACCTCTCACTATTTTTCTCGGGTCTAGGCGAAGCCCTGACTCAACTTTTGATGCGTGTGCATTTGACTTTCGGGCTCAAATTTCGACAAAAATGACAAAAAAAAAAAAATGAAAAAAATTCCGAAACTTCTGGCGGAATTTCCACACTATATTAGTACTTCCGGACGGCCCTGGTAAAAATTGGTGATAAGAGCTGCGTTTCAAAATACCATAGGAATTCTTGTAGCCGGCTAAAGGAGGCTACAGAAAGTCCTATAGCTGGCTGTAGAATGCGGAGAAAATCATACGGCCGGGCTATACGAAGTGATAAAAAATTATGCAGCCGGGCTATAGTTCCTATCGCCGGGCTTTACACTTTATCGCCTGGCCGTTGCTTTTTCACCATCAATTATAAAAGGCTATAAGAAATTGTGTAGAAATTCGTGTGCTTTGGAAATCATTAAGCTTGATACGGAACCAACTTAATATTTACAAAACACACATTATATTTTCCTTTAATACATGTTTTTGTTTATCAATTAAAATGAGAATAATCCATACAGGATGTGCAAACATCTCAAAATCATGAGTTGAATAACGCTGACTCCGCCAGATTAAATATTAGAGCCTAACACAACGTGGAGCGGCGACGCACTGGCGCCTACAAACCTAACAGGGATACTTCACGCATTGCGCAACGCGTGAAGTATCCCAGTTAGGTTTGTAGGCGCCAATGCGCGTTTCGCGCTGGCTGCCCGCTTGCCGCGCCGTGGCGCCGCAGCGTGCCACGGCGCTTGAAGCAACTATTTCACACCAGAGGTATTGCACAGTATCATACGTAACTGAAGGGGCTCTAATATATTAGTAATGGCAGACATCCATCAAAAGTACGGAGCTTTCCTCGCAAAATAAATCAAGATACTACGGCCCAAAAAGAGAGCAGTATTCCAAAAACTCACTAAGTCCTAGCATCCGTAATTAGTAACGTTTAGCATACACTTTATCGCCTGGCTGTTGCTTAATCGCCATCGGCTATAAAAGGCTATAAGAAATTGTGCAGCCGGCTGTAGAAGATATTGGAAATCTTACAGCCGGCTGTAGGTCTATGGTATTTCGGAGCACATATTCTACTGCCAATTTTTACGAGGGGGCCCTTAAAAACTCAGCATTATTTCTGGACTTCCCGGAAATTCCGGACTCGTAGACACCCTGCAATGTTGACCAAAAGTAACATATAAGAACCTAAGTATTTTTATCAGTGCGTATTCGCAGAAATGGAGATGTTGCATGTGTGAGGGATTTGCGATTTGACCATTGATTCTTATGTAGAAGATCGCGAGAAACACGATGGTGCCACTGGTTTTCTCTGAAATTATCTCCCAAGCTCAAAAAAAAGCTCTCAAAGTGAGGCTAAAATGGAGGGAATATCCCACCCTACCCTGAGAGTCCACCTCTACATCAAAACAAGCTCTCCATGCAAAGATAGGGAGCAAATACATTAGCAGGGTTGCCACTTTATTTGGGGACTCCAAAACACAGACTAATCTGTGCTCCAAAACTGAAAGCACGGCATCACTGCTAATGTATTTGCTCCCTATCTTTGCATGGAGAGTTTGTTTTGATGTAGAGGTGGACTCTCAGAATAGCGTGGGATATCCCCTCCATTTCAGCTTCACTTTGAGAGCATTTTTTGAGCTTGGGAGTTGATTTCAGAGAAAACCAGTGGCACCATCGTGTTTCTCGCGAACTTCTACATATGAATCAATGGTCAAATTGCAAATCCCTCACACATGCAATACTCTATTGCCTTGGTCTAGTCGCAAAGGCTCGTGTAAAATTGGTCAAATTTCCGAGGAAGAAGGCAACAGAGGCTGCGCATTGCATCGCATCGGGCTGGCCACCCATTAAATTATCACGTTTTGGTCGGACACGGTGGAGCATTCACAGACCACTTCCGAGTCAAGTGGTGAACCGTCTGAGTCCAAGGTGCTCCGGCCGAGGTGTATGCATCACATAAGATCTGAACGAGCATCCGGAGCTCCGGAAATTATTACCGCTCTATCGCTCCGGACAGGTTGATTTTCGTACGATAGCGCGGGAAGGTGGGCGGGAGCCTGCGAATAGGGACCGATCGGAAAGCACTTACTTTCCAAAAGCGATTGTTAGCGTCCGGATTCACTACCGTTACTCCGGTATTTTCAGCCGTGCTAAAGGTTCTCGTTTTTTAAACGCTCCGCGTTCGTTAGTAAGCCCCTTATGATTTAAATTTGCGATTCATATTTTAAGTTCTCACCTGTCATTTTTCAGTTACAAAATCGCAGAAATTCACTGGAAAAAAACCCATCGGATCTAGAGTCCAGACTCTTGAAAACATTGACAAGAAAAAGGACTCTTGCTTCTATTAGATTTAAGCTTAAATCAAAAGGAAATCCGCTCAAATTAAGAGGCTTGGTTCTTGATTTAAGCTTAAATCTGATTGAATCAAGAGTATTTTTTCTTGTCGATGTTTTTAAGAGTCTGGGCTCTAGATCCAATGTGTTTTTTTTTTTCCCAGTATATAAACGCTACCCTGAAAACAAAAGTTACGGGCTATATAGCTCCGGAGCGATTGTTAACGTCCGGATTTACTCCTGTTACTCCGGTATTTTCAGCCACGCTAAAGGTTCTCGTTTTTCAAACGCTCCGCATTCGTTAGTAAGCCCCTTATGATTTAAATTTGCGGTTCATATTTTAGGGTGATTCGATGGACGCCATATTTTGTGTTAGAACGGCATGCGATATATCGCATCAATTGGTTCCATTTATTCAGCTACTCGTAATTTTTCTTAAATTTTGAGATCGCCATTCTGTTTTTAGGAGACTAAAGTATTCACTTACCGATTTTAACAAAGAAATTCGACGTAATAAAGGCGTGGTTTCTTTAGAGAGAAAATATCGCATTCGAGTGCAGTTTCAATATCTGTATCGAATACGATGTTTTCTCTCTAAAAAACCACGTCTTTATTACGTTGAGTTTCTTTGTTAAAATTGGTAAGTAAGTGCTTCAGTCTCCTGACGACAAAATTACGATCTCAAATTGGAGAAAAATGACGAGTAGCTGAAAAAATGGAACCAATTGATGCGATATATCGCATGCCGTTCTGACACAAAATATGGCGTCCATCGAATCACCTTAAGTTCTCACCTGCCATTTTTAGGTTACAAAATCGCAGAATCAAATGCTTGTATTCACGCCATTTTTTGCTCCCAAAAGGGATGCATCCACTCAAAACTTACTCTTTAGACCGTAAAAAAAGTTCAAATTCAAGACAAAGTTCTCATCTGCCATTTTTAGGTTACAAAACTGCAGAATCTAATGCTGTAATTCACGCCATCGTTTGCTACCAAATAAAACGATTTCACTCAAAACTTACTCTTTAGACCGTAAAAGAAAGTTCAAATTCAAGACAAAGTTCTCATCTGCCATTAATCTCAATGAGCCGTAGTTGTGCCGACAGAAACTGCAAAAATGAATAAAAGAGGAGAAAAACCAAGAAGCACGCAATCTTCAGTTTTAACCCATTTTTACATCTATCTTTTAGAGTAAAATACGTCAAATTTTGAGCGTTTCGTTGCGCGTACACCTCGCTGCAGCACAATAAAAGCACAACATGTAAAAGAATAATTAAAGTGCTTCGGAAATCATTAAATTTGACACGGAACCACCAATATTTAAAAACACACACATTATATTATTATTCTCCTTTGATACATTGACCATATTTTTTTCCCATCAATTTAAATGAGAATAATCAATGCAGAGTGTGCAAACATTTCAAAATCATGAGTTAAAAAACCCTGACAATGCGAGTATAAATATTAAAGCCTAACAGAGCGGAGCGGCGTGCTTCAAGCGCGAGAGGCTCACTGGCGCCTACAAACCTAAGTAGATACTTCGCGCATTGCACAATGCTTGAAGTATCCACTTAGGTTTGTAGGCGCCAATGCGCGTTTCGCGCTGGCCGCTGCGCTCGCCCGCCGTGCGGCGTCGCTTGAGGCAACTATTTCACGACAGAGGTGTTGCACAGTATTATACAAAATTGAACGTATTAAGAATGACAGGCATCCTTTAAAAGTACAGATCTTTCCTCGCAAAATAAATCAAGATACTTATCGTACAGAGGAAAAATCTAAGAGCCTTTCGCTGAGGCAAATATAGAGGTTCATCCGGTTCAGGTATAACAAGGTGGGGATTTCTTGAAAGGTAATTAAGTCCAGTTACACCAAAGAGGTGTAGAGAGTTTTAGTGAATTTTGTCTCATGGAATTGATGCTCCCCCATTTTTACCAAAACTCTCAATCTCAACTATATATTATTCTCCGTTGGACCAAACAGACAAAACAAAAAAACAAGCAAACCATCATTCTTCCAAGACATTATACATTGTCGTTTGTATTTACATGTGGGTATCTCCATGTATCTCCATCGCCCCGTCAGCCCCGAAAAGCTTGGAGTCATATGAACGAAAAGGCTAAAGTGGACCAATGAGTTACGACTTTACGCCAGGGAAGCGATGATATATCTGAGCGACAACGCTGTGGTCGTTGGAGAAGCGTGTCATTCAGGGTCATTACCGTCGCCTCACATGTCGCTAGTTTATTCACCTCGTGCTTATTATTCATGTGCTCTCCGTACTACATATATGCTTTTCGATGCCGCATAAGAATCAAACAAAGAAGCGAACAAAAGAAAGCAATGAAATTCGCCGAAAACGGGTGTCGTCCGATTCGAAGGCTCGTATTTTCGGTCCGATGAGATTGAACAGTATCGACAGGAAAAGTGGCATTCTTTCCGGTCTCCAAACTCTCTCTCTCTCTATACTGCCGTGCTTAGGAAAAACGCCGTATGAACATTCTAGAGTTGCCAAATTTCCTTCGATAAAATGTTAATTTTTGCAGAAAGCTATGGATATTTTTCCTTGAAATTTTCAGGAAATTTAGGTGAAATTGGATTAAACTTATCTGAAAAATTGGAGGAAAAACGTACACAAATTTTCGGGAAAATTTGTGATTTATTAAAGGAAATTTGGCAAAGCTTGAAGGCTCATACGGCCTTTTTCCTTAGCACGGCAGTATATCTTCCCTCTCCGTTGTTTCTTTTTTCCACTATTCTTTCTCAAGATTCTCGTTTCAAGTACAGAAAAATACTTTTTTTCCGTTGGCTAACGAATAACAATTACTATAAATACTTTTAATAATTGTAATCATCCAAGTGAAAAATAAGTGTAATTATTTAACATTCAAGATTACATTTTTGATTCCGTAACATGGAGGAGTGATCTCGAGCATTTCAAAATAGAGAAGCGTTCAAAATGTCGAGCTAATTAAGGGTTATTGTGCATTGTAGTTTGCAGTTCAAAACATGTAGTTTTTGGAGAAAGCTATTTAAAATTTAAACAGACATGAAGCCAGCGAGTCTGCTATGTTCAGAGGACACAAATTGCCGGATTCTAATTCAGCTATGCTCTCTCCGTCAGCACAAAAATAAATCACCCCAACTTCCTTTTTTTTTTTGTACGTCAGACAATTTCTCCCCTTTCCCGTCAAAATCGTAAATTCCATTTTTCAACCCAACTTGACAAAAGTTGCTCTGAAATTGCACTCGAACAGTCCCTTTTCCTGTAAAAAGTCATAATCGATCATTACATATGGAACTTCATGGCATTAGGTCTCAAAATATTGGGCATTTAGCTGTGAACCCTAAATATTTATTTCATACAGTTTTTTTTTTTGGTTAGACAGCCAATGCAGCCATTGTGTGACTTTTTCAAAGTTCTGGGTCTGACATTGGTCAAGGGTAATCTCTGCGATACACCGAACTTTTGAAGACTTTGCACATTATGTTAAAAAGATTGAGTCACATATGTTATTTTCGATGGAATATCAGTATTAATATCATCTGATTTGACATGCATAATTTGCAATGATAGTTGACTGCTTTCTAGAAACTGATCACAATTTACTTGTGACGCTCTCCTCAATATTGCATAAAATGACGAGCTACTCTATTTCGAAAGCTTCTGATCATAAACTACATTTTGCCACTTGAACATACATTTTAACTGTGGATAGCTACTCGATTCAATTATTTTGATAAAATGAAGGTACCTCGGACTGAAGATTCTCTATTAGGATGCCCTTTCTCACCATGGAGTACCATAAAAGTCGCTTTCAATCCTCTAAACCCTATTTTATTCGCATAATCTCTTCCAGTAATGTACTAAACCAACATATAAATTAAATAGTTTTAGCAATGTTGTTAAGTCGCTATATAATTTTCAACGACGTCAAGTGAACACCCTCTTAAGTCAAGTCAATAACACCACAGAGCGCCTCATAAAAGAGGGAAATCATCCAGTAAAATCGAGTTTGATGTGTGTGCAAAGTGGAACAGAGACCCCAGTGGCGAAGCGTTAACGATCGACTATCGATACTTCCCCATTTGAAGCTGTGGTGAAGAATCGATTGGTAAAGTGTTCGTTGCGAGCACCGTGTAAATCGATCCTTTTCTATAGGTTTAAATGGCAGATCAATCGATGTATCGCAAAGAACGCCACACCACAGAGACCTTGCGTGGCCTTGACCTATCATTTCCCTCTGGAACGAAATGGAGTGGAGAGTGTGTATATTAATTCACGCGGCTCACTCAGCAACCTGCCGATACAAATGTTGCCAAATTACCTTAACAATTCGTCCTATATCCAGCTGGCGATAGGGTTTAATTGCAAGGCTGGGTACGATGCCGACCGCTCGGTGAAGTTTCATTAATATTTTTCGAAATGCGCCCGGCCTCGATCATGTTTTCGATCACGCGCATTTTTAAACACAGTGTTATGTGCGTATCGTGTTCTCACTTTACGCGAGCGGCAAGAATGGTGATTTTTTATAATCACGAATTGTTGAAGGCTACCTAATCATTAAAAGCATTTGCCGATGTGAGCGAGATGAAGAAATGAGCGCAAGTTATAGAAAAAAATTGAGATTGGCGAGCTAGATGTGTACGATGAGTGTCCTTAACCTATTCTTCGTGACGCGACGAATGGATGCGATTATCGTGTTCCGATGCAGCTGTGAGAAAAAGAAGTTGAAATATATTTTACCTTTCCTCTCAAGTTTGAATTTTCTTTGAGCTAGAATTTATCAGTTTTTCGGTTTCTGTAAAATCAAAATGGAAAAGGTCGTTTTCTGTTTAAACGTAACAATGTTATATCCTGATCCCTAATGGCAAATGAACTGATCATATTCTGATTTCAAAAGTTTTATTAGGAGTAAACGTTGTGATATTTTAGCTTGATCAGGTTTCATTATGATTGATTAGATGTTACCTTGTTTTCCTGATTTGTAAAATTATCATCTATAGTCAAAAGTTTTACTCTTGATTGGACAATGGGTCTGTTTCACGCAATAGACACAGCCATGTGAATAGACTTTTTACAAGTACATTGACTCGAAAGTGACGATAATGGTCACATTAAAAAAGTCTAAATTCTTCTCCTTCGTGCGAAATTTGCGAGGTTTGGAACACGCTTGTTCAAATATCCCGCGTCTGAGGTCACCGCAAACGGACCACTTGGCAACGTGGCAACTTTCGGTATACATTAGTAGCCCCCGAGGCCATTTAAAGTTGCTGTGTGCTCTTTTCTGATGACCATAAACCTGCCCCCAGTCGCGAAAAATTTGAAAAACCATGTTCCAAACTTTACGAAAATAGTGCTTTCAGGGCTGGATTTAACCCTGAAAAATCTATTCACATGAATGTATTTTTCGCAGATAACAGACGCAAAGCAATTTAACAAAATCATGAAATTGGAATTTAAATTATGAATTTCGAACGAAAAATTACCACCTCAAGTTGATTCCATACCTTTCTCATCGCTTTGTCTATGTCTTTGTCTAAATTGCAATAATCGACCCGTACCTCCAAAATGAGGGACTTAGAGGACAAGGCGCATAAGTGCAGTTTTTGAAAAAATTGAGATATTAATGATTTCTAGTAAAACTAGTCTCAATGCATATTCTTTGGAAAATTCGCTTCCAAATGGCAATTTTTAAGTATCAAAAAGTCAGTTTGCATTTTCTTTCCGGCATAAGGATCCATGCAATTTCGAAACTTCAAACACGGATCTCTCGAAATGGCGAAAACTGCACTTATGCGCTTTGTCCTCCACACTGGAAAAAAAAAAACACATTGGATCTAGAGTCCAGACTCTTGAAAACATTGACAAGAAAACGAACTCTTGATTCAATCAGATTAAAGCTTAAATCAAAAGAAAATCCGCTCAAATTAAGAGGCTTGGTTCTTGATTTAAGCTTAAATCTGATTGAATCAAGAGTATTTTTTCTTGTCAATGTTTTCGAGAGTCTCGACTCTAAATCCAATGTGTTTTTTTCCCAGTGCTCAAATAACGATCCAATATCAATGTAATTTTTGAGGAGACGCGGTTGCAAGTTCGTTCTCGTCTCTGCATCGCGGAATGGGAATGAAACTCGGTTTCTCTGATGAGGACCCAAGTCCAAGCTCCAAGCTCAACTTTCTAGCGTATCATTTCGTCGCTCGGTGCTCTCGGATGGAGCGATCCCGAGCCGTGAGCTTCGGCCGGAGTCATGACACGCTGACCTTATACACGGAGCCACCGCCGACCACCGTTCTGACAGGTGAACAAGAGCCGCTCATGGCTCATCCCGGTGCATTGCCCGCCGTCCTTGTTGCCAGATAGTGCACTTTTCCCCACCTAGGCGCATTCAACATACCGCGTTTTATCCGACAATCTGGCAACTTCGCCGGTCGTCGCGCGTCCGCGGCGCGCGCCAACATCGCTCCTAGCTGCTACACTTACAGCCGCGATCGCTCCAAGTCACTTTCGTTTTGCCGCCTTCGCCACTGGACGCAGAACGTCTGCCGGCTGATTATTGAAAAAGATAGACAAAGTGATAGACAAAGAAGACGAAGGGAAAATAGAGCGATTTCTTGAAACGAGTGGTTGGTATAGACTAAGGAGAAATAATAGACTGACCGTGGGGTATATCTCGTAGCAGTCGTAAGTTGCCGTTAGTTATTCTACTACCGGAGATATTTAGTTTACTTTCCTTATCCGTCGTTTAAGTCTCTCGGTATAAATAGTCCCACAATAAGATGCTGTGTCCCACTAAAGATAAGTCTAACTATTGGGTTTTTTGTGGGTTGCCGTTAGTTAGTCTATTGCCTGAGGTTTTTTTGTTTACTTTCCTTACCTGTCGTTTAAGTCTCTTGTAATGAGTAATCCCACCCGCGTTTTGCACTCAGTGTCGAGTGCCACACCTCCTAAACTCGGAACTTCGGTCTCCGAAATAGCGGGTCAATTTTTGTATCATTAAAAAGTGACCTTGATCGATATACATCATTCCTGAGATAAGAATATATCTAGGCTCTAGACCCGGATTTTGATCATTTAACTACTTTGTCTATGGCTTTGTCTATCAAGTTCAAAAAGCGGTGCTTTGGATTGGAAAGTGATGGGATCAGTTATAGATGCAGTCTGGACTCAGCCCCACGACTGGCGAATTTTCTCTCTAAACGCCCCTCTGTGTGCTTTTCGGGAATTTTTAATCGTTGAATCCATCCCCAATGAGACATTTTTGACTGCAGACCTCCTCCCTCCCGAAAAGTCTTAGTTCCGCGACTGGGGGAAGGGAGGATACATTTTGGAAGATCTAAAGTTACTTATCTTACTCTCCTCTTCACTAACTGCCTAACTGCACTTTACGTTACTGCATCGAATTAGCTTAACATCATTTCACGTTGCCTAATTTTCTCCTACCTTCTACTTTCTTCTGCCTCTCCACCATTTCTGCTTATTTTACTTTATCTCACTTTTCTCGTTGCGTTTCCTTCTCTGCACTTCCTTCCTTTCCTCCTAATGAACACTTTATCCTAGCACACAATCCGTCGCTCCTCCGACGTAAGGGTGTATCTTTATTCTTGTATGAGCCCTAGAACTTATGAAATTATATGAAGAACAGGGCTCAGGTGGAAATCAAGCTACGCCCTTGCGTCAGAGGAGCGACGTATTTAGACCCTCCGGCTTGAAGAAGCGGTGTATTACCGTGATAGCGAAGAGAGCATTAAATGCATGCCGATATGAACCTCGAAAAACATAAAAGCATGTGCTAAGCTTGGCTCATACGTAAATGTACCTACTGCTTTCTTTGCTATCACGGTAGTGTAGCCAAAGCCCCTAAAGCTGAACACATGCGCCACCCATGCCTATTCCTTGCTTGTTGCTGTACTTCCAGCGTCGATCGCTCAAAATCACTTTCATTTACCGCGCCTGGCTGTGCTCTCTGCACGCAAAATAAATACGTTCCCGGCCAACATCGGACAACCGGACGAGGGGCTCAGCGGCTCTCCAACTCTGCCGCGCTAAGGAAGAACGCCGTATGAGCCTTCAGACGTTGCCAAGTTTGCTTCGATGAAAACCGAATTTACCGGGTAAATTGTGAATATTTTTTTCTAAAATTTTCAGACTATTTTGTACGCAATTTAATCTACAATATCTGAAAATTTCAAAGAAAATGTGCACGAATGTCGTCAAAAATACATGTTTTATAAAGGGAAATTTGGCAACTCTCAAATGGACATACGGCGTTCTTCCTTGAACGGCAGAACTGTCCTCTGTCCCTACACCGCACTCCGAGCTTGTTATCCAATCGATTGAATATGCATCAAATAACGATTAAGTGCTGATTATATCATGACTTGCAGTACTGCACCAATCGTTATTACTCTCCCTCTACTTGATTTTCTATCGGACATGACAGAATCCTCCTCTTTCTCTCTCTTGCAGCCGTTCTTCCTCTATTTCGATCTCTGTCGTTTCCTTCCGCTCTGCTTTATCCTCTCTCTCCCTCGTGGCGTGCTTCTGCCTACCTTTCCCTTCCGTCTCCTTTCCAAAGCACACGCAGAATCGGATCTGTTTAGACGCACTTAATCGCTGACCATAACAGGGCGATATTTTTAGGAGCCATTATTCCCGAAAAGATTAATATTTTTATTCCATTGTCCATTGAGTCGTCCGGTAGGATTTTCATCCGCGTCTTAGTCATTCCTCAATTAATCTTTGCGAAAGTACTTTTCTTTTGTTATGTTTCGGCCGATCGATTTCAATTGGACACCGCTAAATGAAAGATTGTTATTTTCATATCGGATTGGGCCTTGG
Source organism: Bemisia tabaci (assembly GCF_918797505.1). Classification (NCBI taxonomy): domain Eukaryota; kingdom Metazoa; phylum Arthropoda; class Insecta; order Hemiptera; family Aleyrodidae; genus Bemisia; species Bemisia tabaci. The sequence goes on along the minus strand of NC_092797.1, from coordinate 41,704,860 downwards.
TGATGGCGGACTCTCAAAATTTAGATTTGATTCATCTTTTTAAATTTCTATTATTGCGTGCATGTATCATTTTACTGATTTCTCTCCTACTTCGTGCACATGATGCCTTAACGTAAATAGTTGTAAAAATGTATAATATCACTAAGAAATGGACGCCGTTTTGCGATTAGGAACTGCAATTTCTGGCTCATTTGTAAAAATACTTATATACATAGGAAAAATAATGGTACGTACGTTGTTTCTATACTGAGCCGAAAATTGTAGTTTCGAATTGCTGAATGTTGTCCAAATACAGGAATAACTCCTCTCTTGAGATAATATAGGCAAAATAAGCATAGTTCCGTACAAGGCCTCGAGTCAAAACGCAGTAAACTGCAATATTTCTCCTCATTGCACTTTTACATCGATATCGAAAGTTGACGAATATGTATTTCCATAACCTTCAAGAATCTCAGATCATGTTCTGTTTTATTTCAGAAGTTGAATCAAAGTGTCTACCCTGAAAATGTTAGTAAATATTTTTAAATGAGCAAGTAGTATATTTACAGAGAATTTCAAGGTAATTTGCTGGTTAATTCTTCCTTACAAGTATTAAACAAAAGCGGAGAGTTGCAACGTTGCAATCAGAGCGACGATCCGAAAGAAAAAAGAACACAAGATCAAACGTATTCAAAGATATTCAAAGTTGCGAGAGAAAAGTTTGCATCTAGCAAATGGACTAAAATGTAAGGTTTTTGTGCGATAGCCCGATACTTTCTGGAAATTTCTTACATTTCTCCTGATTTTTTGGCAAGTACAAAAGGAAGAATTAAATCATCGCGGAAGAGATCTCTGGTCTGTGTTGATCCAACGGCTTCTTGGGCGTCGTTGATGAATTTAGACCCTTTCTACGCATACGGTTATCAGAATGAAAGGCACGGGACCGAATGCGGACGCTACAAACATCGCAAACTCAGTGTAATTAAGATGTAAGTACTTCTTCGTGACCCATCAACCCGCATTCACAGGGGGGACATAATGAAAGGTCACCTGACCTCAAGAACAAATTCTCCTGAAGAGGAACCCGTCCCATTCTTCTAACCGCAGGTATCTTGTTAGGCATTCGCACAGAATTCGCCGGCCGTTTATAAATATGAGGAGCCTTATTTTCTCGTTGAATGTAATCACGTGGGAATGGCTACTTTTGCAACATTCTCTGACAGTATTCCTCCGTCTGTTATTTGCAGTTTCTGCATTGAGATCTGCATCTGTCTAGCTTCCAAAACCATCGAGAACTGCAGCACCTGCCTGCAACGATTTTGGGAGCTATAGCTCACTTTTGAATCGTCCACATGCAAGGTCCGTCATTTATTTTACTCCGACAGCTTCATAAAATGTATTAGAGGGCTAAGATAGAGTGCCACTTTGGGGAGAATGCGGACATGCCAGTAATATGGAGGTTGGAACTTGAAACTTGCGGTTGGATCATGGAACTTTTAGGTACTAAAAGGGCAGCCCTACTATGAACTCTAATTGTTCGGAATGATTTATTATTACAAGGGAGAATTTGCAGGTGTCTGAAATTTTTTGAATTTCGTGCCTCAATGAAGACTACTATATGAACTGAAACGAGGATGCCGTTCTCATAAATTGGACAATTATAGGAGGAGATATGAACAAATGATGTAATCTGCTGAAATATGTAAGATTAAATGGGAAATCCGCCAGATGACGTCACAAAGTGGCACTTTTTCTCACGTTTAAAGCTATTTTTCTACAATTTCCCATTTCAGTTAAAATTTTTGAAAAATACTGCGAACTCAGCTCATTAAGCACTCTCAGAAGAAGCGATAAAAAATGTGCATCTAAATTCTCCAATTACTTGTTTTTGCGGTAGGACGCTCATTTATGAGAATTCTTGGACATCTTGGTTTGATATTGGACTCTAAACATTGGCAGCGGCATTTTTCTAATGTTTTTCGTATTTTACGGTTAGGCTGCGATAGGATTGCGCGAATAGCATTCCTACAGTCTTGTAAGCGCTAATCTGCGTTTCACGCCAACTGACCGACTGAACTGCGTTCGGCGCAATGCGGGAAGTTTCCATGCAGTCTTGAAGGCGCTGATATGGGCTTGACATCGACCGCACCGTTTGGCGCAATGCGTGAAGTATTCCAAAAGTCTTGCAGCCGCTGATATACGTCTAACGCCGGCCGCACTGTGTTTGCCGCGATTATTCGAACTCGCGTCAGAATAATCGCGAATAATAATCGAATAATAGAGTTTAAAAGGCCTCTGTTGTGTCTCGACGCCGTATGAGCATTCCAACGTTGCGTCGTTTCTCCCGATTAAATATTTTTCCCGAAAAAAGTTAGGAAAGCTCCTTATGCCCAAGACCATCATTCTATCTGTTCACTTCATTTATCATCAAAAGGTAAGGCATTGATGACTTGTAAACAAACTAATCTAAACTACCGTTAACATAAAAATGCGTTTAGTTTCCAAGTGCGTTTCCTGTTTTGCCAAACTGTTACCTTAAATTAATTTAATTTGAAATTCGCGCATCCCTGTAGCAGATGTTAAGATTTCTATTCCCGCAATCCTTGTGCCTTTTTCGCGCAATCCTCTGATATTTTCTTAGACCTTTCGCGCAATCCTGGATTACCGGATGGTTGGCTACCTATTTGGGCGCTTAGAGCTCCGACGTGCTTGTAATTTCCCATGTAAGCATTCTAGACTAAGCCAATCAGCGGGCCGATTGTTGAAATTGATAGACAAAGCGATAGACAAAGAAGACATAAAGAGTATGGAGTGATCCTATTGGTTGAAATGGGTGGTTCCTGTAGACTATAAGGGAGAAAATGATGGACTAACTATCGGGTCCCTCGTGGGTTGCCGTCACTTAGTCTATTACCTACCTTCTTTGTCCATTGCAACCACCCGCTTCCACCAATAGGACCCCTCTATATCTCTTTTGTCTTCTTTGTCTATAGCTTTGTCCATCAATTTCAATAATCAGTCCGCAGAAGTGAATCCTCCGAGGAACGATCATTTCCTCCCATAAAAGGTACTCTACTTAAACACGGCAGCATGGTCAGAACCGAGGAAGTTTCCGCGACGATTTGGCAACCACGCAAACGCAAGATCACGTCTGAATCCCTTTCTCTTTCGGCCGAACTTTGAAGTGCGGTATTTAAGGTTGTCATACGCTCAATGGGCCGCGTAAATAAGTCGAGAGCTCTTCAATGCAGTCTATGAATTTTGTGGTTTTTTTATTTGCGTCATTTTCCCCCCGCGCACGCGAGTTTTATTCAAATTTCTTGCGACATCGCTCGCTCGCCGTGCTGCACTCGAGCGGGGCCGCGAAAAAGCGGGCACCCGACGAAATCAGGTTCATGTTCCTCTTCGGCCGCCCGGGTCAAACTGCTCCACTCCGCGAACCGAGATAATTTCACTAGCATCGACGGATTACGTAAACGTGGCTCCTGGGTTTCTGAAATATTCTATATAGACAGGAGTGATGATGCACGCATGTTCACTCTCATCTTTCCATTAGTGTTAGGCCCTCGAAACTAAAATTTTAACAAATTAATTGAGCGACCGTAAAAGCCGGCAGATCACATGACTCCGCATTTCTTCTTCTTGTCTTGTCTGGTCCGGTCAACAAACACAAAATTTTGAAAATCAATTGCCGTTTACTAGGGGGCTATGCGGCCCAACCCCTAAAAGACGCTTCGCGTTCTCTTAGGCCCGCGTCGACAAAAGAACGACCAAAGAAAATGAAAAGATTTTCACACCCGACTCTCATTTATCCAATCTCCTTCTGGCCGGGAGCAATTGGACCAATAAGAATTGAATGAAAAAATCGGCATTTATTTCAAACTTCACGCCAAGACTTACACGAAACGGAACGGAGCGTTTCGTCGCTTTTGGATAGTCTGTAGCAAAGGAGCATACCTCCGATTCATTTACCCTACTAACAGACCAAGATTCAACATTTCCCGCTTACTTCAATTTTGCCCCCCTTTTAAGCTAGCTTTTTGGTCTCCTCTAATATACAAAAAACCTGGGTCCCATTTTCAATTCTGATCACAGCTTCTATCACCTGTCGATAACCGCAAAAATCATGGAATTGGCCCCGTAGAACGCTCAAACGAACTATGACAAAAAATAAAAAATTACGTTGTTTAAATGGGAGAATTCGCAACTTTACCACGTAATATAAAAAATCCGGGTCATATTTTCAAAATCTAAATAAAGTGGGCTTATCTAGAGACAATTGCCTGTCGATAGCCGCATAAATCACATGAAAATCGGCCCCGTAGAACGCTGGAAATACAACTTTAAATGCAACTCAACTTATCGTTAAAACCGGAAGCTGCTGATCAGACTTGCCTAAAGACTATACTTAAACTCGCTGAATTAGTTTCACATCATTACCTAAAGAGCTTTGATGAGTCGGAATGCAGCCGAATTTCTCAACGGAGAAATCGCCGATGAAGGCGACATGCGCCGAACTCGAAATTTGGGTGTAGCAGGTTTCATCGATGCCCAGCGTCTCGCTCGAAATCCGGGGGTCAAAGATCAAACCGGACGCGTGCAACATGGCTCCACTCGAAATCGAGCCTTTACCCGCCGTCTTCCGGAAAACTGGAAGACATTAACGTTGGCCCGCACCCGCCACGGCGATTTTTCATTCCTCGGCCGTTGGAACTGGTTTGTGAGGCGGGTTACATAACCGCCAGTGACGCGATGCACACTCGAGTCCACGCCTGCGCAAAAAGCTACCATACTCCCGGCTTGGCGCCACACAGTGGATCGAGTCAATTACGGAGGTCGGACATGAAATTTTTGACTAAAACTGCAAATTCTGATGTTTTTATCTTCACATTTTAAATTTTAAGGGGTGCTCCGAGAAGGAAATTTTACGGGAAAACCAATGGAATCACTTTTAAAACCACAAAGTTTTGCATGAACTGAGTTAGAGGCGTTTAAAGTTTTCAAATTCTGTCCGACCTCCCCCATTGACTCGATCCACTGTGCGCCACGACCCAAGATCAGTGAGTGGAAGGTGTATCATCCTCACCTGCGCCGGGTCACCGTAAACATTCCCTTTTATACTTTCGACCATTATAATCGCATTTGTTTCAATCTAACAAAAACCCCCCCGCCTCACCTGGTCCGCGGTTGCGTCACAGGATCCCCGCGTATTAATTTCTGCCCCTACATTGATGCGCTATAGTGACGCCATCGTGGGACTATCTCTCGGCCTCTGTCCCCGTAACCCTTCCGTCGGGACACTTACGCACCGTGAGACTTTTGCGTGGTGCTTTACTGGTCAACGGAGGAGTGACGTCATTTCCTTCAGGACCGCTTCCTGGTGGGACATATTGGGGCATGTGGACTATATTTTGCGGGCTGCGATAGGATTGCGCGATTGAACCGTTTTTTTACCTTTTTGGAGATGCACAGGATTGCGCAAATTTTCTGGTACTGAAAACTCAAATGTTTGCACGAATATTCAATATTCAATGAGGAAGCGTTAATCTGGCGACCTTGGTGGTTTGTGGTGGACAAGTACATCGCAGAAGACAGTTCATTCCCTTCTTACTTACGGGCATGACAGTGGAGTGGCGTTCTTTGCGATATATCGATTGTTCTGCTATTTAAACCTATAGTAAAGAATCGATTATTAAGGTGTTCGCTGCGAACACCCGATTATCGATCCTTTTCCATGGGTTTAAATGACATGTAAAAAGTCGATATATCGCAAAGCACGCCACGCCACTGGGGCATGTCTCTCTTCGATGGATAGCCCTCGCTGCACGAATGACCCAGAGAGCTTTTATAGACATACTAGCCGTTCTGGACGCGCTTTGCGCGTCCGTCACGGCCAGCCAAGGGGCTGCGCCCCCTGGACCCCCGATCACTCGCTACGCGAGTGACATCCGGCTCACTCCGCGAGCCATTTTTCTCAGTGATTGGACATTATTGATCATTAAGATGTATACATTTTGGAGACTCTGGAGGCAAAAATGATTTCGTGCTGGAGCGTGCCATCATTTGCACATGAATAGATGTGTGGAGATGAAGCGACGATGGGGATCGATCATTTCTTCAAAAACGCATTTGACTGGGACGTCATCCCATCGGGTGGCGGAAAAAGACAATCTAGGGATCCCCCTCCGCGATTTAACTTGCTGAAGGAGCGAAAGTTTATCTTTACCTTTTAAAAAATTATCGGTGGCGTAGGGGTCTAAAAACTGCTCAACGATAGTATAGTCCGAGTTCCGAATCGCAATGAGCCCACTCGTGTTTTTTTCTTATACTTTCATCGCATATAAATTTCTCTGATGTTTTTGTTTTATTCTCTCTGATTGCATATTAGTAATCATATCCTCATTTCGTTTCCTTTCCATTTCCTTTTTCCTTTTCTGTAGCATCTGTGTCCATTTACAATTATTATTTTAAAATAGCTTTCCCCTAGTATACAGTTGATGCTTCAAACGGAATCAATTGTTTAAATGACATTTCCGGCTAAATCATGAGGTTTCCCAGCAAGGCAACCTCTTATACCTCCCGGACTCTATTGTTGCCAGATAAGTTGCTTTTTTGGCACTTTTCCCAATCCAAATCCATGTACAATTTTCACATTTATCGCACAATCTGGCAACCTCTCGAGTGAAATAGAAAAAGGTAGAATCGCTGAAAGTCTGAATCCTTCGAAGTTTATATTAATGAGAGATAAAAGTGAACTGGGGGCCTGTGGTCGCTACGCGGTGCCGAGAAAAACTACACGTAAAAAGTCGTAGAACAACCATATTTAAGTTTTTTAAAAGATGAATGGATCCAAAATTCAACGGGTGTGCCCGAAAGAAACGTATATGTATCCTTGATTGCAACGTTCTGCACCACTTTTATGTCTTAGTTTTAATAAAAATTTTCAAAAAGCTACACATAGTTTTTTTTTAAAATTTCCCGCAAATTTTCCTGAATGATCTCAAATAAAAGTATCGAAAATGTCGACGCGGTATTTTCGTTCTTCTCTTTTTTTTAATGTATCTAAAAAAAAAACCCCGAATGTATTCAGAGTTTCTGAATCGATACAATGAGGAAACATATTTTCCCTTTAATTATGGTAAAAACTGGAGTAGAAAGTCAAGAATGATGACACGCAGTCCTACAGCATTCCTATGGTCTCGTAGGCGCTAATCTGCGTTTCGCGCTGACTGACCGACAGGACTGCGTTTGGCGCAATGCGAGAAGTATTCACGCAGTCTCATAGGCGCCAATATGGACTTGACGCCGACCGCACTATTTGGCGCAATGCGTGGAGTATTCCTGGAGTCTGACAGGCGCTGATATACTTTTTAACGCCGCCGGCCGCACTGCACTGCGTTCGGCGCGATGATTCGAACTCGCGTTAGAATAATCGCGGCGTCGAATAATAGAGCTTAAAGGGCCCATGTTGTAATTCGACGCCGTATGGGCATATGAGCATTCCAACGTTGCCTCGTTTCTCCCAATTATATACTTTTTCCAAGAAAAAATTGGAGAATTCTTCATACCCACGACCATTATTCAATCTTTTCACTTCATATATTTATCATCAGAGGGTTCTTAAGACTTCTAACCTAAACTAGCGTTAACATTAAAATGCGTTTATTTTCCGATTGTATCCTGTTTTGCCAGATTTCTACCTTAAATTCACTCCATTTTAATTTCGTGCATTCCTGTAGCAGATTTTAAGGTTTTTATTCGCGCAATCCTTATATTTTCTTAGACCTTTTGCGCAATTCTTTATTACCGATTTTGCAATTAAGAACTGCTACTTCCTGTTCATTCATAAAAGTATCTATCTACATTGGAAAAATCAGACTGTGAGAGCAAAAGCACGAGCTTCCGGTTTTCCAGACCGCCAGCAACTCTGAAGGGGACATAAGAATAATTCTAGCGCATACGTTATTTCTAAAATGAGCTTAAAACATCATTTCCTTTTTTCAAAATGTAGTCCATGTATGGTGGTTGTCGCGAGCAAAACAGATGGGTGCCATGCTGCGGGCACTTAAAGGCAACAGCAAAGGCACTGGGAGACAAGTCGCACTTACTGTATCCGACTGTCAGTTGAGACTTGAGAGTTACATTCACAGCGAATCGGGCAGTGAACCTGATTTCCAACTCTTCGGAGTCGCTGACGGAAGTGGGAGCCCATGCCATGACGTTGAGCGCTCCCTTCCCCCTCCCCCTGCCCCTATCCCCAGCTCGTACCCTTCGAGGGCAATGGTCCTCGCAATACTTGCCCGGCTCGAACATCTAATCAAGCTTTATAGAATCTGCAGAGATAACTTCTGACCTTTAGGTCTTTGAATTCCGCCTCAGAGTGACCACTTATCGTAATCATTTTACCCGCTAAGTGTAATAATTCCTCCAGTGGCGATCCTTGGGAGTTGGCAACGCTGTTTTTCCTCCATTTGAATATATGTAAAACAATCGATTCTTGGTAAGGCAGCTTGCCTGCTTAAAATCGATATTTTCAATGGATTTGAATGGAGGCACAACAGTGTTGCAGACTTGCAAAATTGCCACTGATATGAATACTACGCCGAGTTCGTATTATTGAAAGTTCCCGCAAAATTGAGGGAAATTGCGGTCAGCTTCTTTCACGGATAGAAAAAAATAACATAATCAGTAATGATCTTGGATGCCATTGACATGCGTAGATTATAGAATCATGTTTTTTCACATCGCCGAACCTATGTACCTTATTTTTACAGCAAATTAAAAACGCTCGATATTTCAAAAGGCATGAGTGCTGGGAATAATGATTGCTGCCAAAATTTACTGAAATTGACGAAACAACGATCTGAAATGATATAAAACATGACTGAAATTTATACTAAAAAGAACTATTCTGGTTGAAATCGATCGAATTTGCATATGCTTTTGCATATGCTTGATTTAATTCGTTTAAAAGCCTTTCTATCATTGGTCCATTTGTCGCAATCAGTGTTTTATGGCATTGCGTCACCGATTGTCAGACGCAACTTGCGGAAGTCTAGTTGTCTACTAATATTGCTCGACGTGCGTCCTTTTACGCTCGCGGGCACTCATATTCAGCAAAATAATGTTGATAAAACTTAAAGTTTAGCTCGTCAACTTGTCAGTTTTAGCAGTGACTTTTAAGCGTAAAAAGTTTTAAAAAATGACGAGAAAAAGCAGCACAAGAAAATTTTGCAAAAAATCCAGGTAAACCTTTAAAACGAGGAGGAAAGCTTTAGACGGGTGTATAAGTTCAAAAACTCATGATCCCTGACTTTTGTTGACTACGCAGGACTCTAGGGCTCATGAGGTTTTGGATTTACGCCCGTCTAGCAGGCACCGATTCAAATGGAAACGCAATATCTGGAAAATGTGAATTAAGTGTTTTCTCACTTCCACTTTTCACTTTTTTAACTTTTTAACGTCACCGAAGCATGAACTTTCACGCTATTTATATGTCTCTACCTGAAAAAATAGCATAGCTACCAGGAAACGATTTGAAACGAGTCATCAGTACTATGGAAAGGCAAAAAAAAACCTGTAGTAATGATGGAAAAAGGTTGCCCAGTTTCAAGGTCTTAGGTTACGCAGTTCTCATGAGAGCTGGCCCGTGATTCCACTTTTCAGAGCTTTTCAAAGCCTCAAAGTGGTGCATACTACTAATATCAGCCTATCTAGAGTGACTTTCCTCGAAAATTTAATAGTGTTTATTGTGTATCTTTTTTACCTAAAGACGTAAGACTTCACAGGAGATTTTTAAGATAAAAAATGCTTAGTTTCTCCATAAATTTTTGAATCGTTCCGGAAAAAAATTCTCGTGAAAAGTGTTCTCAATCCGCAAAATTATAAAACATTTTAATTTCCCTATTCGCATTTTAATCGAGTTTGCCAAAACAAGGGGAAGTAGTAGACTTTCCAAAATCAATCATACGAGTGAAGAAATTCCCATATTCTTGCTTTGAATGGTATTGAAAAGCATCTGGGTGCACAAGATAATGTAAACACATTAAAATTGAAAGTATACACCAAACAAACGGATATAAACCGTTTGGTTTAGTTTACAGAGAAGTTAGTAATTCTTGGTATTTTCATAAGTCCGCTATTTTTTAGTAAAACGTTACTAAACATGAGAGGCCTTACTATGTGCTTAATTTTGACGACAGCTTCAATAGACTTTTCGCTTGCGATGCAAATTGGCGCTACTGAAGTAAGTAATAGAAAAACGGTAAAAATGCACTATATAATATTTATATGTGATAAGATTAGCTTGCTCGTTCTAATATACAACTGATTTTTTTCGTTTCCTAAGTCGGAAGTTATGTTTCATCAACTTTTCTGGTGGGCACACCGACTGAAATTCGGTGATTAATAAATCACCTTCATTAATGAACAAACACACAATACACTATTATTAATGAATTCACATTATCACGGGTGTTTGCATACCCCTTCTTCAAAGGCGCGAACAAGTTAAAGAGAAAATATTTTGTTTCTCAATGGAGATGTTGCGTGTGTGAGGGATTTGCGATTTGACCATTTATTCTTATGTAAAAGTTCGCGAGAAGCACGATGGTGCTACTGGTTTTCTCTGAAATCATCTCCCAAGTTCAAAAAAAGCTCTCAAAAAGAGGCCAAAATGGAGGGGATATCCCACCCTACCCTGAGAGTCCACCCTACATCAAGACAAACTCTCCATGCAAAGATAGGGAGCAAATACA
>NC_092797.1:41653624-41693624 GCF_918797505.1 Bemisia tabaci | reverse complement strand
ACACAGTGCGGTCAACAGCGGTCGGCGAGAAACGCAAAGCGCCTATAAGACTTAAAATAAATGTATCGGGCTGTAGCACATTATACTTGAGTACACGGCAATATCAGAGTTCATCTTTAAATTACTTTTTAAGTAAGTAATTAATTCCTTAAAGGCTTAAAGATTCACAAGTGGTGTCGCAGTTTAAATTTCGCGATCACCAAAACCACTGTTCGTGATAGACTCTTATGATACTCTTATGATTTTAGATTACAGAGTATGATTTGAGCTAGTAGCAAGATACGCCTCAAAAAAATGTGAATATTTCAGTAAGCGTGGCAACTTCTTTGTAGGTGGTCCATGATCCCTTCAGAGCTTTGCGCCGCGTGTAATTATCCAGAAGGGACCGCTCCCAGCAAGCGCAGCTTGGTCGCTTCAGTCAGAACACGCGCCTCCTCTCTCAAATGCTTCGCCCTACTGTTTGTTAAACAGACAGGTGAACTAGAAAGGAGGTGACGAAATCATAATCTTCCAAAACAGTGGGGAAGCGTGGAAGCTTTCAATATACGGAATCGTGATTACTCTTGCATCATAATCCGCCGTTTGTGCCTACTTTGATCAATATCAAAACTATGAATACTAATCCAACTTTGATGGCTGACTCTGTCGCTTTGACAAAGTTATGAATGATATTATGCGCGCGCATGCGCATGCATGATGGTTCTCAGCGAACGACACGGTATGGTACGTTTGCGAATGTACCGTTGGTATCATTGAACCGGTTTCTCGAGGAGCACGTTTCCGAGACTAATAGTGAGTTCAAGTCTCCTTCCTCAAAATATAACATAACTTACGCTCGGATATTTTCCCCGACCTAGGAATTATATCTGCAGGAGTTTCATCACCGAAAAAAAAGATGCTGTAGTAACATCCCGGATGTTACGGTTGTTAAAAAAATGTGCGACAACTCTTGGATGTTGCCGTTAACATTCTTGCAGTTAACGTGGCGCGATAGGATGGAACAATAACATCCTAGGATGTTACTTTATGGTAAAGTTAGGTAACTGGTAAATACCAGTAGTTCTTAGGTAACTGGTAACCTAGGTAACTGGTAAATTAGTAGTTTCATTGGTACTCGAGAGAATAAAAATTCGATCACATAAGACCCGTTACCTCAGATTTCTAAATTGACTTTTGAGGCTTTGGTTACATATTGAATCAATCGATATTAATATGATCTCACCCGCGTGATCCGTCGATTACGATCTATAAAAACCAGCAAGTGAACGTACCGGTGGGGAAGGGGTGTATGAGACGCGTTTACTCGTGTTGGGTACATTTTTTTAAAAGCCCTGTCAACACTAACAAAAGTTCAGTTCCTTAAACCCATCCCTGTTTGGACAAGGCCTTCCATTTATAAACAAAACGAACGAAAAAATTATGAAAGAACAAACATAAATGTGGTTAAACATTTTAACTTCCACCGCCGCGCCGACCGCACTGTGTTGGCGCAATGCGTGAAGTATTCATACAGTCTTGTAGGCGCTATGCGTTTCACGCCGACCGCTGCTGAACACACTGTTTGGCGCAATGCGTGAAGTATTCATGCAGTCTTGCAGGCGCTATGCGTTTCCAGCCGACTGCTGCTGACCGCACTGTGTTTGACGCAATGCGTGAAGTATTCATGCAGTCTTGTAGGCGCTATGCGTTTCATGCTGACCGCGGCGTCGCTCGCTCCGTTCCAGGTCAAATTGCGTGTTTGGTTTCTCTCTTAACTCGACTAATTGAAGGTGTTGTCTCATGTATCACAGAGAGACGACAAAATTAGAAATTACTATACTTTTACTCTCAGGAAATGAGAGATTTTGTCGTCTTTACTCGTTTGTAATTTATTTTCTGAATCCGATTTTTTTCTCTCTTTTTTTGATACCTACATTCAAAAAGATTGCAAAATTTGCCGCCCCCTACATTTTGCCGCCATGGGCCGCGGCCCATGTGGCCACCCCCTTAATCCGGCCCTGGATGGAGTTTATGCATCTCACATTCTCTAAAATACATCCTTAAATAAATTATCAGCCATGAACTGGATTTAAACATTTTGTTTTTTACACCACTCTTCACCTATTCGTGATAGAAATAGTGATAATCTGTTCAGCGTGAGCGGTACATAAAAAATTAGTGCAGCGCTAAATTTCATTACTGAACCATTTTCACTTAAGCCAGTCCCGTGATATATTTCAACCTTGTGGTTTTTACCTCAATCGAAGTCGACGATGTAGTAAATTTTTGTCCCAAGGCCTCTTCGTTCACGAGGCCCAAGAAACCAATTTCAAATGGTGCTGCGGCGTGAAATTCTGCTCGAATTCACATTATTACGAATTACAATACACACTTCTCATGAATGAATTCGCAGCTCTGTTCAATCAATCTATTCTTTACAAGGTTTGCGCAGTTCAATTGTTTTTCGATTGTTTGCTTCTCTCGAATAAATTTAAAGGATAAGCCACGCATACGATCATCTTCTTCTGGTCCGGTCTTCTTGACTAGGTATTGTATAGATGCTTGATCAATGGCCTCCAAGGTCGTATTTAGCTCAAATCATGTGTGTAGAAGCGTAAAGACGCGTTCTGAGAATTGGATATCTGCTGGCCGTAAGAGGAATAAAATGAAACTCTGATGCAATCGGCGTGTGTTTTATTAAGTACTGCGTGCGGCATGTACTTAGGGCTCCTCCCACAGTATTGGAATTCATTTTATGATCAGTTCGTTCCACTTTTTCGTGTCTATTCCTCATGTCCCGGGACTCGATTGAAGTATGAAATTAACGGAGGAAAATGTAAGAATAAATTATAAAAATCTGACACTACTTATTTAAATCTATTTTCACTCGTTAAAACGCATTTGTAGAGAAATACCGTTCAGTGTCCCTCGGTTAACGAAACTGGAGATAAGCCACAAGAACTTTTAGAATATTTGACGGGAAGGGTTACAAATTAAGTTTACAAGTTAAAAGTAGAGTTTGGATAAGATGGTGCAGAACAGCTACGAAAGATTCGGATTAAAAATGAGTGTGCTAAGTTCCATTTGTCTCAATTTTCTAAAAAAAAAAAAAAAAAAAAAATGATGATACTAATCTACATTTTTGGATTAATGTTTTTATACCTGAACGATAGTTGTTGGAGCTTTATTTTAAAATTACACTTTAAAATGTTTACCTAAGCTTCACACATAATTTAAGAATCCTTTTTTATTAATTTTACGTTGAATCTATTTTTTGTACACTAATGATAGGTAATGAATGAGTCAAATTTTGAATTTTACGTAATAACTATACTCGCGAGTGAATCTCCTGCTGGTGCAAGTATGGCGCCAAGCATAGCCTAAGCATTAATTCAAATAGAAAATTTCACATGGTAGACGATCAAGAAAAGTCTCTTCAGATAATGAGTTATGCAAAAAACCTACTTTCGTGTACAAATTGTTATCTACCTGGTTTTTAGGTGTTACGTCCTTGCATCACACTTGGCAACGTTTATCAGCCAGCCTTATATCTCTCCCGACTTTTACTGAGACGAGATTAGACACATACCCGAAAAAACTCTTGTGCCCTGGATAGACGATCGAATTCCCAAATCAATTCCGATCAAAGTAGCATCAAAGTGTCGCGGGAGTCATCAGTCTTAAACTCATTAATTTGCTTCATTTTAAAATGAAAACTTGGCAGAAAATGATGAATGGTGGCACTCCATTCTGATCTTACCGCTTTGAACAAATAAGTGCGGTCCGTCAAAATTTGATGGTAGATGGTGACTATTAGTCATCAGCATCTACTTTGATCGGAATTGGTTCGGAATTTGTTCGTCTATCCAGGGCTTTTGACTATGTGGAATGAAGCTGGATTCTCTAGTTTGCGATCAACCGAGTTTTTAAACTATTACCGTATGACATTACAAGACTCCTTGATGTCTCGCGCAGTTTTGAGGGCACGATTCCTATTTCGAGTTGAAATTGACATCTACGAATGTTGTGAGTAACCGATTGACCTCGTTACATTTCTATAAATGATTCAGCAGTAAAAGTTTCATCCTTCCAGTCTGTGACTCTCAGCTTCCTTTTATTCCGACTCAAACCTCAAATCACCTCAACTTTCTTCAATGCTGCCGTGCTGCCAGAGAGAAAGAACGCCGTATAAACATTGAAATGTTGCCAAAACTCCAGGATGATTTTTTTGTTTTAATTTTATAATTCGACGACGAAACTGCCATCTCGGTTTGTGACGTTATAGACAGTCTGCAGTCGTACCTTATTTTCAAATGAAAAACTACTTAACGTCAATTCTTGAAAACTTCCGTGTTTTTCTTTTATGTGCAAAGATAACTCTGTAAAAATTTCAAAAAATGATATTGATTCGTTCTCCTTCAATAGAGTGGGGAGCGGGGAACACCGCGAACAAGATAAGTACGTGATTTAGTAGCTTTACCGTCGGTATAAATATTTTACCAAGACATTTTACTTACTTTTGACAGAAACAAGGGCCGGATTAAGGGGGTGGCCACATGGACCGCGGCCCTTGGCGGCAAATCTAAAGGGCGGCAAATATTTGCAATTTTTTAGAGTGTAGGTATAAAAAAGAATCGGAGTTATAAAAACAAAATTACAAACGAGAAAAGGCGACAAAATCTGTCATTTCCTGAGAGTAGAGTTATTTCTAATTTTGTCGTCTCTTAGTGATACAAGAGACAGCACCCTCAATAAGACGAGTTACGAGAGAAATCAAACACTCAATTTGGCCTAGAACGGCGCGACTTAGAGAGAAATGATAACGAGGGCTTGAGATGAAAAGGAGAAGCCCTCGGCGCGGCGATTTGCATGTAACACATACTAGCGCCTACAAGACTGCACGAATACCTCACGCGTTGCATCAAACACGGTGCGGTCATTGCGGTCAGCGTGAAACGGATAGCACCTACAAGACTGCGTGAATACTTCACGCATTGCATCAAATACAGTGCGTTCAGCAACGGTCTTCGGCGTGAAACTCATAGCACCTACAACTGTCGGAATACTTCATGCATTGCGCCAAACACGGTGCGGTCTGCGCGGCGCGGCGGCGAAAGTTAAAATCATTAAACCAGATTTATGTTTGTTCTTTCATCATTTTTCCGTTCATTTCTTATGAATGGAAGGCCTTGTCCACACAGAGATAAGTTTACGGAACTTAACTTTCGCGCAAAGTGCCGTGAACTTTTGCTAGTAGTGTTGACAGGGCTTTCCCAAAAAATATATTCATCACGAATAAATGCTTCTGATGCACCCCTCCCCCGCTGGCACGTTCATTTGATGGTTTTTATCGAGCTTCAAAACGAATGAGAAAGGGGCGGTTAAATATAGGCGGCCCATGGGCGGCAAGTAGGTGAATCCGACAATGACTGAAACGCAATTTAAAATCTCTCAAAAATGTAAGAAAAAAATTCGCGAGTTTCCAAGAAAATCCATTTTTAATTAGATAAATTGGCAACGTGTGAAGGTTCATACCGCGTTTTTCTTAGTATGGCAGAATCTCAAACCGCAATCGCTGCTTCCATCCGCCCTTTATTAACCACAAGCTCCCGAAATCTCTCGCTCATTTAGTGCGCTCCTAGGATCGATGCTGCCGTTTTTTCGCTTTCTTTCAAAAACTAAAAACGATGCGTATTCCACGTAACCTCTACTGGAGGTATTGGATTCTTGAAATTATTTGCATCACAACGGCAACGCTGTCTTAGATCCCGATCGCAGAAAATAAATTGGATGGGCGATGACTAGACTCTCGGTGCGTTACTGCTCGTAACATAATTTTTTATTTATTTTTTATTTTCTTCTTCCTCTAATGCGAATGGTTCGGTGCGAAATGAGGTTAATTAGTCAAACCGCAAGACCGCAACTGGATGCGTAGAAATATTAAAACGTTGCGGGAAAATCTTGGATTGGCGAGGAGTGCATGCAGAGGAGAGCTTACTGTAAATCCGTACATCTGCATACTAGTTGTAAGACTCGAAGAGGTGGATCGATCGCTTTGAACTTGGAACATTTACTGAGAAGAGCCTCCCTCGGGTTTACCTGTTTATGACGTGACTTTGCTGGCTCTTTTTGAAAAGTTTCAAGATCAGTCACACTCCAATTGGATGTTTGATTTATTTGCGTCGCTCCGGAATATGTACACCATTTCTGAGAAGATCTGAAAGCAATCTCCAAGAAAGCTTTGCATAAATAGAAACTTTAGCCTCAGCTTTCATCCATACGCGCAGCTAGGTGCCCCCCCCCCCCCCGGGTCTCGCAGTGGGCTCCCATGAAGGGTGACCAAAAACATTTTTAATCAATTTATTGTAAATGTAGAAATCCCAAAATCTTAACAACATTGCAATATCAATAGATCCATGTCACAAAACGTAATCCAGCTCATACTCGTTCTGCCGTGCTGAGTAAAAACTCCGATTAGCATTCGAAAATTGTCAAATTTCTTCTAAGAAAATATTTATTTTTGAAGAATGTTATTCGTATTTTTCCTTAAAATTGTTGGATATTTTGGATAAAATTGGCAACAAAATTCGGAGGAATATTAATGCATTTTCCTAAAAATTCGTGATTTTGTCTAAGGAAATTTAGTAATGAGTGCAGGATCATCTGGCATTTTCCTTAGCGAGGCAGTACTGTATGATATAATTACCAATTATACTCCACTCTGTAACCTACAGGAATGAAATACACAGAAAATAGTTTAAGCTGCCGGATGTTTTTTCCATTTTAATGAGCTTGAAAAAATTGATCAAAAATAAAGGGAAACCGTTATTCTCCGACACGGGATTTCATTTAAGCGCGATTCCATGTGATACACATCACTGGTAAACAGTACTGGTGTTTGACCACTACTAAATTACGAAACGTACAAAATTACTACTCTCAAGATCATATTAGAATTTTCCTCAAATGCCCTCCTCTTGGAATGTAAACTGTGGGTCTCCCTGAAGAAAGAATATCTATTTCGAGAACGAATGCCCTCAGTGTACAAGTACAATTGAAAAAGCTATCACCACCTTCCTAACTTTCTCCGTGGAAATGACACTCATAGGACTATTTGAACTATTCGTCATGGTGACAAAATAGCTTGATGACGTGCTATTGTGTCCCTTTGGTGGGCAATCGTACTGGTTCATTGTTTGTTTCTTGTACTGTTGTTGTTGCGGGTGGGAAGGTGAGAAATTCCTCGGAGCAAGAACTTCTAGAGGCACGATGCCGACGTCACATCACGTCGAGACGCGAAGCCGTTCACGCGCCGCGCCGTAAACCACACCTCCTGCCGCTCACCGCTCACCTCACCTCACTCCTCATTCATCATTTCAGCTAGTTGTAAGCTCGAAGCTCGCAACAGCATGAGGGACAAGGTGCCCTGATGTCATCGGTGAGCGGCTGCCACGACCAGTATCCTTGCTCGCTGTCACTTATCGTAGTTTATGCATTTTTTATCGTCTTTCGTTACATTCATTACCGTGATTTTCTTCTTCGCGATTCTCTTTACATCCAACACGCATGACGTTACATGCGTTAAACGTTAGCGCTGCTGCCCGTACTGCCGTGCTAAGGAAGAACGCCGTATGAGCCTTCAGACGTTGCCAAGTTTCCTCCGATAAAAACCGAAATTCCTGGGAAAATCGTGAATATTATTTTCTCAGATTATTAGACACAATTTTGTACACAATTTAATTTAAAATATCTGAAAATTTCAAGGAAAAATGTGCACAAATGTCGTCAAAAATACATATATTTTCGCGGGAAATTTGGCAACTCTCGAATGTTCATACGGCGTTCTTCCTTAGCACGGTAGCGTAGATAAAAATCCTCGAGCCGTGTGCCCTAACCTTGCATGTATTCCTAAAAAATAATCGCAGTTTTTACCGAATGAATGGAGCAATGGATCATCCTTTTTTGGACTGCGTTCTGCAATAAGGGAACTACTATCTCTAGCTCATCCTTAAAAGCACATATCTGCATATTGATTCTATTTGCACGTACGTTGTTCCGAAAATGAGCCCGATATAGTGATACCCTATTGCAAAATGTTGTCCATTTGCACTCTTGCTCGCATATTCATTACCGTGAGGTTGAGCAAGCACGATTGGACTATTTTTTGCAATTAGGAACATACTATTTCTAGCTCAGTTTAGCTCAGTTCGTGCCATTAGTTTTCCTATGTAAGTTGGTGTTTTAAGGAATGAGTCGGAACTAGTAGATTCGTATTGCAAACATTACGTCCTGGTGCACGTACATCTATTTAATAAAATCACCATGATAACTTTAGCCGACCTACCTTGCCTCCCTCCTAAAAATGGAAATTAACGTGAATAAAATTGTATATACTTCAAGGGGGAGTATTGGGATGTAACTATCATAGTAATAATACGAAAGTGAGTTATGCATACATTCCACTCTCTCGATTCTCGTAATATTAAGACGCACATACTAAGTCAATACTCAGGATACAACTATAAGAACGCGTAGGAGGTGTTTTTGCCTACTCTCGAGGTTGAAGGCGAAACGGCATCACAATGTGCAGCCGGTCTTCATTCGACTGATTGGACGCGTCGCAAGCGTTGTATTCTCAGACATAACTCGCGTATACGGGACCTTTTGATCAGTGAAATCTAAACCCTCTACATACATATTTCCAAGTGGGCTTTAGTGATAATTTTTCCATACTCGACTTCGTTTTTTAATATTTCGAGATTTTTTTCCTTCCTCCTTTCCTCTTTTAAATGTGTAAAGTTACTGTCTCGGAGAGGAGGGAGGGTCAAACCATAATTTACTCGGATTAAAAACGTAATATCAATAAAGATCTGACATAGCTAAATGCGATTGGTAGTTGTCTCAATTATGGCATCAATGTTACTTGAACAAAGATTCAATTTTGCGGTAAATAAAAGAGTTTAACATAGCCTCTCCTGTAACAGATATGAGATAGCGCTGAAATTATATCGGAAGATTCACTAGGTATTTCAATTTAACATTATCGGTTCTTATTTAAATAAGCTAAGTGTGAGTCTAAAACACTAAAAAAACCAACAGAGTTGATTTGAAATATCTACACTGAAAAAAAAACTCCGGCCGTGGGAGCCGCAATTACGGGCTACTTAGACATATCGTCCGTTTCGGGCTCAAAGGCCGAAAATTCCGGAGCTCCGATTGCTCTGGGTTCAGAGGCCGAAGCTACGGCTCCAGCAGCCAGAATTTTCGGCCTTTGAGCCCAGAACGGACGGTATGTCTACATATATAGCCCGTAATTGCGGCTCCCACGGCCGGAGTTTTTTTTCAGTGTAGAAGAACATCCCCCCCCCCCTGTAATTATTCCTATGGTTCATTCAGTAGGTGCAATCTTTCAGATTTATCACAAATTTCATTACAGTCAACAAACTTCTAGTTGGGTATCCAAAATCTTGCGATCAATCTCAACGGTGAATGTGTTTTTCAGCAGCTGAGTGATGAGTGGTCGCCGAAGAAATCAGTGCCAAAAATTGTCCCGATTATTGAATTTTACCGGTGGTGTGTGTTTAAGTTAATCTGCATAACCTCAATGTTCCTCGGATTACTATACGCAGCAGCGCCTGCGCTACTAATTCACAGCTTAGACTTATAGAGTTACCCTTCGGATGATACTTCTCGTTTGAGTCTGCGAGTTATCATTTGAAAATGGGGACGAGCGGCAGTAAATTGAAGAAGAAGAACCGGAGCCAAAGTGAGTATTTTAATCTTTTTTACACCTCCCGTATTGCACTTTATTTGAGATTTTAATAGACCACTAGACAAGGTACGAATTTCAGCATTCTGATACATGTTTCTTTACCAAAATTCCACGTGAAACGCGATGCGCACAACGAAAATTACCGAAATCAACTCCTTTCTAAGATATTTAATGATTCTTGGTGCGTGAATTGAAACCACCCGCTCATGAAAACTCAATGCTCTACGTGATTCACATCGTGCACTAAACGTTATCATGAAAGTCTCTGCGATAAAAAAAATCTGGCAGCCTCAATCTTGACGCTTTGGCTCAGCTATAGCAAATTACTTATAGTTTGAAAAACACATGTGGGAAATGAACATTGCTCGATTGAGAAGCTTGCTGAAACCCTTGTAGTGCGCGATTTGACTCACGTAGAGCTTTGAGTTTCTTGTGAGCGGGCAGTTCAAATTCCTCGTAACCAATGTGAAATAAAAGTGTTAATAACTCCGTTAGGAGTTGGTTTCAGTAATTTTCGTTGCGCGAATCGTGTTCTACGTGAAATTCTGGTTAAGAAACATGTATCAGAATGCTTAAATTCGCACCTTGTCTAGTGGTCCATTCTGACATGTGATCGCCAAGGCGGCATACTACGTATACGCGCCAAAAATAAGCAGCCTTCGAATGGTATGCGTTCTACCCTATAGCACGGTAGATACGTGCTTGCCCAGAAGCTGAGAAGTTTGCACACACCGCAAACCGACGGATCAGCCCTCTTCAATAATAATAAAAACTGAGATGGGAACATTTCCACATTTTGCCAGCCTCATCCCATCAGCCGTTACCCTCCACACACACACACACACCCTTGTGTCACCTATATCCATAGCCGCCCTGTCGAACAGAAAACCGCTCCCTTTTCCATCAAAGCTCGCTCAGATATCCCGAAAGTTGGCCCCAAGCTGGCCTCCCCATATCGACTGCAATGAGCTGTTGTCATTGCATCGGGGGGAGGGGGAGGCTTTAGGGGGCGCACACGGCACATGCGACAGCCAAAGCGTGCAGATGTCTCCGAGCCCAGACAGAAACTAATCGGTGCGGATGGTAATGTCAACGAGTCCCCGTCAGACTTGAAGGCACTGTTGCCAATATTATACCGAAATCCCGATTTATTATGTTCATCTTTAACAGTTGTCTGCTCGATGTGGCAACAATGTCTTCAAGCTGCGCGCGAGTGTAATGTAAACATTTCCGCCCTCGAACTCATCGTGGTCAATCATTTCCCATCTTTCGCATTTTCCGCGTCATTTTTAGCGGGATTTTAAAAAAATCCATCCGCATTTTTTCATTTTAAAAAGGAGAGAAAATTATTCTAATTAGCAGTCACGGCGTTGCTGTTTGCTTTTGGCAGATACCGCAACGTGGAGATATGAAATTGCATCAAGACCGCAAGACGAACTTACTTCCAGGCTTAATTAAATTGGACAGAATAAAATAGTCCGCGACTGAATTGTAGATACAGTAAAGTAAAATATTGCGGGCTTGAAAGTGGGAGAGGATTCTTTTACGTAGAGTCCAACTGTATGAATAACGCGATGCGAAGGAAAAAGTTTCAACTTCTCGTGATGTGCAGACTTTATAATTAGACGTTTTTATTCTATAAGGAGCTGTGTTGCGCGCAAACCCTATGCACATAGTTCCTTTTAGCATAAATACGTCAAATTTTGTCTATAAGATTTTGGATTTTTGCGAAACAATCATTTAATAATTTCACGTTATTTTATAGAGCTCCATCATCAAGGATGGACTGCGACTAAATTCTTAATATAGACGAATTAATTGCATGCTTGGCTAATATAATCTCGTGAATGAAGTGTTTCTCAGAAAATATTTAATTAATTTTCGAAAGAGAGAGGAGTCAGAATTGGAGTTTATTTCGAGAGGGTGATGATACAGGACCGCCCAATAATAAGGTGATTCTTGTGGGGAGGGGTGGGGGCGCAATGCGGAAGCTTTCGTGATGAGGGAAAAGCCTCAGGATGGTGCAAAATTTAAAAAAAAAAAATCCCCGATATTTCGCCCTGTCGTCCCTAATTGGCATCCCTGTGGTGAAGAATCTACCTCTCTTTTTGGCTCCTAAAAAATCTGTGTTTCATAAAAATGTTTTTTTATTCTTGAGAGATAGATTTTCATGGAAAGGCCTCTTCCTTAAGTTATAGGAGCCTCATCACGGCTCATAGACACAGCGGGTCCAGCACTAATTTACCCACCATAGACAAATAAATCCCAATTGAGGCCGCCTGAAACATGTCAATGATCCTGAGATTTACTAGGATGCTACGTCACCAAGTTCAATTGCGTCCACTTGATATGCAATTTCAATCAGAAATCAATGGAGTATGAAAAGCCAGGAGGGCCGGAGTTCCCAGATCGTGTGAAGGTTAACTATTTCAATGACGTCAGCCAGTGCTCACCAGCCTCAGTCGAAAGTAAAGAGGCCGTATTGAGGTTTACACTCCACTTCCGCTCATCCACCCATGAGTTTATGAGTTTCGAGGAGGACATCGAAACTCATTCGAGACAATCATCAGTATTCATCGATGTTCAGACAGCTTACCCACATGCGGCGCGTCCTGCTTAGCAAGCTCTGTCAAAGCTAGCATGTCAAAAAGACGGTGCCGTATTCAGACTCAGAGAGAGGCCGCGGGGGCATTTGGTGAAATTGAATGGAGGAGCCCAAGGTCCTTATAAAATATGTTTGCAAAAAATATAACCCCTTTATTTTGAAATTTGAAGCAGGGTTAACCGTCGTTGGGAACCAATGGGTCACTAAACCATGAACGAATTTTGACTTGCGAATACATTTACTGAAGGTAAATGCTGCGTAGAACACGATGCGCACACTGAAAAAAGCGAAAAAGTGGCTCGGAACCCGAAAAGTACTAGGGCGAAGTTTGCTTCGTACTATGCGAAAGGTTCACTGAAATATATACAAAAATTCACCGTGACGACCGTTTTCATGTAAAAAATTAAAGTGCCTAATTAAACCTGGCAATGGCTGGTGTGGCTTGATTCCTTCCTGCTTAACACGGTCCAGATAGGAATGTCGCAATCGGAGATACATTATTTTTGGATTTAGGTGTCGATATATAATAGAGAATTTGCAGGTGTCTGAAATTTGATGAATTTCGTGTTTAAGTGGAAACTACCGAGTGAACTGAACACGAGGATAACCTTCGTTCATGAATTGAACACTTATTGGAGAAAATATGACAAAATGCTAAAATACATGTGCTTAATGGGAAATGCCGCCAGATGACGTCACCAGGCTGTGCATTTTCTCACTTTTAAATCTACCCTGGTAAAATTAATTGGCAGTAGAATCTGTGTTCCAAAATACCATAGACCAACAGCCGGCTGTAAGATTTCCAATAGCTTCTATAGCCGGCAACACAATTTCTTGTAGCCTTTTATAGCCGTTGGCGACTAAACAACAGCCTGGCGATAAAGTGTATGCTAAACGTTACTAATTACGGATGCTAGGACTTAGTGAGTTTTTGGACTACCGCTCTCTTTTTGGGCAGTACTATCTTGATTTATTTTGCGAGGAAAGCTCCGTACTTTTGAAGGATGCCTGCCATGTCTAACATGTTGAAACGCCTGCAATTTCGTATGATACTGTGCAATACCTCTGGTGTGAAATAGTTGCTTCAAGCGCCGTGGTACGCTGCGGCGCCGCGCGGCGGGCAGCCAGCGCGAAATGCGCATTGGCCCCTTCAAACCTAACAGGGATACTTCACGCATTGCGCAATGCGTGAAGTATCCCTGTTAGGTTTGTAGGCGCCAGTGTTCCGCCGCTCCGCTTTGTGTTAGGCTCTAATAATTATTTAATCTCGTGGAGTCAGCGTTTTTCAACCCATGACTTTGAAATGTTTGCACACTCTGTATGGATTATTCTCATTTTAATTGATGAAAAAAAAATATGTAGTAAAGGAAAATATAATGTGCGTTTTGTAAATCGTAAGGTGATTCCGTACAAACTTAAGGATTTACAAAGCACACGAATTTCTGCACAATTTCTCATAGCCTTTTACAGCCGATGGCGAAAAAGCAACAGCCAGACGATAAAGTGTAAAGCTCGGCGATAGGAACTATAGTCCGGCTGTATAATTTTTTATCGCTTCATGTAGACCAGCCGTATGATTTTTTCCACTTTCTACAGCCAGCTATGTGATTTTCTATCGCCCTCTTCAGTCGGCTATAAGAGCTCCTATGGTATTTTGAAACGCAGCTCCTATCGCCAATTTTTACCAGGGTATTTTCATACTATTTCCCATATCAGAAAAAAAATGATAAAAAATACTGTGAAATCAGCTCTTTAAGCACTTTTAGATGAATCAATATAAAATTTGCGTGCAAATTCTCCATTGCAGTGTACATACACTACGGGGCTTTGACGCTTTCAATTATTCCAGCCCGATCCGCAAGTTCTGAGCCCATCGGGACTTTGATTGCACGGCGAGTAAAAAATAGCAGGACCATGAACCTCGTCTAGCGGAGCTCGACGTGTTGTGACGTCAATGGAGGTAGGATCGAGGTGATTCACCGGCGCGCTTTCCAACTGCGGAGCGCGGCCTAACTGTGAGATAACCTTCAATATCCGTCACAATTTCTTTCAGGACAACTTACGGAACTGAATGAACAAAACGGATGTAAGAGCGGCGGGCCGAGGTATTTGTTTTACTCATCTCCAAGGCGCACAGTGGGACGGACAATCGGGGAAGTGGATTTCTTAACTAAAACTACGAAATTACGAGTGTTTGTTTCTTTCGTAAAATTATGAATTTCAAGATTATGCTCCGTGAAGGAAAGGAGGAGTTGCGTTTTGGGCCTTTTCCGGCCCCACCTGGATTTTGCTAAATGTTTCATATTTTCAAAGTACTAGTTTTAGGTAGACTCTGTGCCAAATATTAGACCGAACGGAGCCCATGCAAGGGCGCAGCAGCGCCTCAAACCCAAAATCCTGGAATCGAAAAACAATTATTTTCGTCGACTTTTTCGACTGTTATCACTCTTCCAGCACATGATTCTTATGTATTTTTTTGCGTACTTTTCGTTTCTGGCCTTTTTAAAGGCCTCCGATAAATTTTAAGGGGCCTTATGGCCCATTGTTGCCATTTTTGGCCCATTTTTAGGGGTTTTTTTCCATTTAACACATTCAAAACTCAACTTAATCCAAAAACTGTGTACATTTTTGAAAAGTACGTAAAAAAATGAATAAAAAATGTTCAGTAAAATTTTTTCCTATGTTGCCAAATTTCCGAGAAAATTGGTCCCAAAGTGTCGAAAACGGCAAAAAATCGATAAATCGCCGCGTCTAAGGTTCAAGAAAGTGGAGTACATTTTTCATACTGTACCAGATAACAGCTCTTATCCATCCATACAACATACTAAAATATCATAGTTGTACCTGGATTCCCACGATGTGAAAATTGACCGAGATGCCGATTTTAGCGGCCTTTTTATACTTGAAGGCAGCTCTTTTGAATGTTTTTCGACCTTAGTCACCCTCTATGGGTGTGTACTATATGTATTTTTCTACGTACTTTTCATATCTGGCCATAAAAATGGCTTCCTGTGAGTTTTAAAAGGCCTAACGGTCCATTGTTGCCAATTTTCACCAATTTTTAGGGGTTTTTTTCAAGTTTACGTGTGTGAAACTTAATTTAATCTAGAAACCGTGTACAATTTCGGAAAGAACGTAAAAAAATACATAGAAATGTGATTTGTACCTTTTCCCTACGTTGCCAAATTTTCGAGAAAAATCGTCCTGAAGAGTCAAAAATGCCAAAAATTGGATTAATCATCACGTCGGAGGTTCCAGGAAGTGAATTTCGAGTTTTTTTTCACTACAAATAACGTATCGAAAATGGAAAATTGCAATGCATCTCAAGGAACATGTAATGGTGCAGATGAACGTGACAAAACGGGCCCTCAAGGTGCTTTTACTTTATCCTTCACTCCAGTTCACCTCTTTATTCCTGTAACCTCGAGATAATCCTTGGTTCTCAAGATGCTTGCTACAGGCCAAATATACCGAAGAACAGAAAATGCGTGGAGAAAGTGTCCCACGATCCACATGAATGTCATAATTCACTTCCTGGAACCGAAATTTTCACATCGTGGGAATCCAGGTACAACTATGATATTTTAGTATGTTGTATGGATGGATAAGAGCTGTTATCTGGTACAGTATGAAAAATGTACTCCACTTTCTTGAACCTTAGACGCGGCGATTTATCGATTTTTTGCCGTTTTCGACACTTTGGGACCAATTTTCTCGGAAATTTGGCAACATAGGAAAAAATTTTACTGAACATTTTTTATTCATTTTTTTACGTACTTTTCAAAAATGTACACAGTTTTTGGATTAAGTTGAGTTTTGAATGTGTTAAATGGAAAAAACCCCTAAAAATGGGCCAAAAATGGCAACAATGGGCCATAAGGCCCCTTAAAATTTATCGGAGGCCTTTAAAAAGGCCAGAAACGAAAAGTACGCAAAAAAATACATAAGAATCATGTGCTGGAAGAGTGATAACAGTCGAAAAAGTCGACGAAAATAATTGTTTTTCGATTCCAGGATTTTGGGTTTGAGGCGCTGCTGCGCCCTTGCATGGGCTCCGTTCGGTCTAATATTTGGCACAGAGTCTACCTAAAACTAGTACTTTGAAAATATGAAACATTTAGCAAAATCCAGGTGGGGCCGGAAAAGGCCCAAAACGCAACTCCTCCTTTAACGAGAGAACTAATGGGACCACTTTGAAACTTCTGTATCCATGAGGGTAAGAGCTTCTAAAGGTTCCAAACCGTGTTCGACTGCTCTCATCGACTCCCTTCACTGTGCGACACTGTTCCATTAACGACCCCACTGTTACCAAATGGATGAAAACCCCACTTTTGAACTCCCGCAAAAGTTGAGGATTTTTGTATGAATTTATTTTCCTGGCGAATATTTAACGAGAAGCACTATTGGTGGCGCTAGTTTTATGTAAGATCAACTAGAAACTTGTAAATAGTTGCATTAAAATAAATAAATAAATGGATAAATAAATACATAAATGAAATACTAGCGGATACTTGCCACGTCTCAATTGGAGATACAACAAACTATGTACATTGGGCTTCTTTAAGAAAAGCTTATCTGTTCAGTGATGGTCAAATACGTTCATGTATATCGGTTTTTAGCCGAATGGAAGCTGAGTTTCAGGTAGTTTCATCCACCACTCTCTTTGCAAAACAGTGGCGAGGAGTGAATGATCGATTTATCGATATTCCCCTATTTGAAACTGCGGTGAAGAATCGATTATTAAGGTGTTCGCTGCGAACACCCTGTTTATCGATCCTTTTCCATAGGTTTAAATGGCAGAGCAATCGATAGGTCGCAAAGCATGCCATGCCACTGCTGCAAAATAATTTGAAATCAACGACACTATTCTGCTTTCCGCAATTCTTTCCTCTAATTTTTATTCTACTGTATAGATTCCGCGGCATGAAATATTAATTTATGAGGCTTATCCATTTTTGCGGGCCCTCCAGGTGTGTAAAGCAAAGCGCCGCGCCCCACATGGTGCGAGGGTGGAGGGGTTGCCAGATTTTACGTGAATGACGTATTCCACTGCTATTTTTTCGTTGGATACTGTATTTTTATCAAGCAGAATAGCAATAATGGCACAATATGATTTAAAATTCTTTACACCGGGGTAACCTTCACTACGCGCCTCTGGACACCGGACATTCTCGTGACATTGTTGTCGAGTGATCTGGATTACATTTTGCAATAAGGAACCACTATTGTTGACCCATTTTAGAAACAACTTATATGCTATTGGTTTCGCTATGCAGATAAGTGCTTTTATAGAAAAGCCAGAGATATTGGTTCCATGTTGCGAAATGTAATCCAACTATGGAGGAATGTTTTTACTGACGGACAATCGAATGTATGCACCAAGACGTGAAGAGTAGGAGATCGTCATCCTAAGTGTCGGTTAATCGAAATAATAGCATAAATAACAGAACAGGGGGTTCAAAGTTTTGCGAATCGCTCTGTGGTAAACTTCTGCCACGCAGGTGCTAAGTTAAATCGTCTGTTCAAAAACACCCATGCATGCAAAATCCCGCCGTGATGTCTGCCGGAGCTGCCCTTATTGCATATGCGATTGGATGAAGGCGCGTTAACTAGCCCTATGTATCATTACAATGAGCGGTATTCACCCGTCGTTTTCCTAACGATCGAACGTAACTTTCCCCTCGCAAATTGCATTTTTACAAGGAGAATCTTGATCCTCTCCAACTGAAAATTGACTGATTTTTCTTTCGATCACATACGACAATCAAAAATTGTTTCGACAAAAAGTCAAGTAGTACATTCTTGTAAAGGTTTAAAATGTCTGAATCAACTTTGCAACCTTGGAATGGACTTACGTTCCTACGAGAAACGACGAATCTATAATAGAAGGGAGAGTGATACTCTGATGGAAAAAGTTATAGAATTTAGCCATCTCATGCTGCCGTGCTAAGGAAAAACGCAGTATGAGCCTTTAGACGCTGCCAGATTTCCTTCATTAAAAACCGAATTTACTGGTAAAATTTTGAATCTTTTTTTCTAAAATGTTCAGACGATTTTGTACGCAATTTAATCTGACATTTCTAAAGATTTCAACGTTAAATATGCATGAATGTCGTCAAAAATACATATTTTATCAAGGGGAATTGGGCAACTCTTGAATGTTCTTATGACGTTTTTCTTTAGCACGGGAGTCTGCAACGTTTAATGATGAAATACTTAGTATAATCGTACCATAAGCATCCCAATTAACCTGCTGCTGTTATAAAAAGAAAAGTTCTATGGTCCATCGTTTCGAATTGACTTGGCAAAGTCTATCCACTCTGAGCCATATCGTATGTAGTACTGCGATTCATCTTCATCATACAACAAAAGGTCGAACTGGAAATCGAGTGACTAGTTTACGAGCGCGTGAAATCTTTCAAACACACGATCCGAGTCATGCAATACTTGATTCATCTTCACTCCCCGTGCCAACTAGTCGGGGGAACTCCATTAATGCCTGCGGCTCACTGCCGAGAAAGAACTGCTGAGTCTCGGATATGGTTGTGTGAAATATTTCTGAAAGTTGCAAGTCAAATTGGGGTTTTTAAGTGTTAGAAACTGTTTAAGTTTAAAACCGCACCGCCATAGACAAGGCTCAATGAGGGAGCTAGATTGATGACATAGACTCAATCTTCGTCCAACGAACAGAATACTACTTTAATTAATTTTAATTTTCTTTTTGCTTGCTCGAGTTAAGTTGCGTATCAAAATTGGGCGAACTTTAACAGAAACAAAACAAATCGCTTTATAAAAGAAAATGAGTTGGGAGCAGTTTTGAATTCCCTAGTAGTCAATTTTCTCCTGTCGAAAGTAACACTACTGATAAAGGACTCATCTCTCACACACAATGAGCCATTTTTGCTGCAGTTTGCATATGTGGTAAGTCAAAACGCCTTCAGTTTTTTTGTATATGCAATACGGACATCCATCGAGCACGAATAGTTGCATCAATGCGTTGGCATCGACGCGTATCCATTCTCCGTAGGCAAAGACTGCAGCTGCTTGTGTGCTGCAAGTCAAAACGCCTTCAGTTTTTTGTATATGCAATACGGACATCCATCGAACACGAATAGTTGCATCAAGGCGTTGACATCGACGCGTATCCATTGTCCGTAGGCAAAGACTTCTGCTTTTTGTGTGCAGCATGTCAAAACGCCTTCAGCTTTTTGTGTATGCAATACGGACATCCATCGAGCACTAATAGTTGCATCAAGGCGCTGACATTGACAAGTCCTCGCGTCCATAGCAGATCGAATTGGGCTAAGTTTGACAGAACCGCGCCGAGTTGCATTTGAGAGAAAATAAATTGGGAATCGCTTTGAATTTAACTATTTATCAACTCCTGTCAAAAATTCATGGTCGAGAGAAAGTATTCTGAACGTGAGAGCACTAACACGTAAGTCCTTTATCTTCAATTGTGAAGAGATTGAAGGCAACGGTATTTTGATTTTGACTTTTCTCTTCGAAATGAGTGACCTTGAGGTTTAGGTGTACCATTAAAATGATATATTTCAATGCTTGATCCATCGATATTTGGCTCAAAGTTATAATATTCAACACTCAGGATGCTATACTTGCCAAAATGGGTGTTGCACAACCACCTCCTCAGGCATGTTGAGCTCATTTAAATGAAAAAAGGAAGAAAATAATAGAATTTTACCACATTGAAAAATATAAAAAAGTTTTTGTGTGTACGTCTGTGTCAATTTGCTTTTTCATTGGTCATTTGATGAGCGAATCAGAAAACATCATTAAAAACCCCGGAAAATGCAAATTCCAAGAAATCGGGATAAAACGACAAAAATCAGCATAAATATTGATATAACGGGATAAATTGTAAAAAAAAAACAAGATAAATATATAAAAAAAATGATGGAGAAGAAATCGAAAATTCTGCAGCACTTGTTAAAAAAAAAACAATGATCGCGGAACGTAGCAAAGAGCGTGTAGTAGCAGCTTCAGATACGGCCGCCACACAATGGATCGAGTCGATTAGAGAGGTCGGACATGAATTTTTTTATACTAAAACTGCAAATGTTAATATTTATTAAATCACATTGTAAATTTCAAGGGGTGCTGAAGCAGAAAATTTCACGAGGAAACCAAGAAAACCACTTTTAGAACCTCAAATTTTTGTGTAAACGTAGTTATAAGCGTTTAAAATTTCCAAATTGTGTCCGACCTCTCCCGCATTGACTCGATCCACTGTGCGCCATTAAGAGCCGCAATTTCGTCTGCGTTTGACCCGCTGCCCACCTCGACCACTTATCACCTTGACAGAACCCGGGGCAGCGTAGCGCGCCCCTTCAGCCCCGCGTCTCGCGCGTAACAGCCGTCATAAAATTAGGTATCCGTCCAAATTGAAAGTTTAAGCCGGCAATTATTGTCATCTCCACGCCGACGCACCCGTAACTCCTTCCACGCGGCTGAAATGCACTCGACTCCCATGATTTGCCCGCAGGTGGCTCCGTCTGGTTGCGCCTTTCGACCGTTCCAGCTTCTGATTTCGACCCACAATAACACTACACCGTCGTGTTGACCTTACAACTGAGAATATTTCATTATAATTAGAAACTAGTCCGACAATCAGTGGCCGATCGGCCTCAAGGAAACGTCTGAATATATGCTACGGCCTTAGTCGGTGGGATCCTGGCTCTGTACCTAGGACCCACGATATGCAGCCATCAATAATAATATAAGGAGCCACCAGCAAGGACGTCAAACTTTATTCGGACGTATTTCTGCTAAACGGAACTATTTGCATTTAGACATGATCCTTGAGACCCATAATAATTTATGCATAACAGGGCTCACGTCATATTGCACATAGTTCCGTTTGGCAGAAATACGTCAATTTTAGATACTTTGACTGCCTTCCCTCCCCCATGAAAATTCCGTGTTGGTCAATTTTGAGCCCCTTAGCCGTTTTTTTTTGTCTCATCAGACCACGTAGCAGAATATCCACGTTTCCATATAATTTCTATTTATGCTCTTCAATACATTCTATACTAATATTCACCCTTTAATTATCTCTCCTCTCCTTTCTTCCTTCGTACACCATTGAAAAGATGGCACCGAGTACAGCCGCTCCTTGAGCGCCACACTTAATCCGGCCGGGGTTGTATGCAAATCTCCAGATTGCCGCAAAAACTCATCTTAAAGAAAATTCTTCTGTATACATTTATGAGAAAGTCTACGTGTAAAATAAAGAACTACGCTAAGAGACCCAATTTGAGTGTGAATAAAGACCCAGACATCCATTCCATAAAATGAAAAGTTCACCCGCGCGAATGGAAAAATTCGCTCTCTCGGGAAAGGAAGAGCGTGACACTGTGTGCATACTTTTCCGAACTAAGGAAGAACACCATAAAAGCCCTCATATGTTACCAAATTTTGTGCGATGAAAGGCGAATTTGTTTAGAAACTCGTAAATATTTTTCTTCCAATTTTCCAGCGAATTTCAATCGCAGTGCATGCGATCTGAGGTGAAAGTGTGTGGAAACCTCAAGGAGGAATATTTAAAACTTTAAAACATAAAATTATTTGATAACATGTGGAAATGTATGAATTCTCATACGGCGATTTTTCCTAGCGTGTCACTTCTCGTGGGTGGTCAAAAATTCCTTGACTCGCACGAGAGATCGCGACTACTGAATGGGCCCTTGATTGCAGCCAAAATTAAAAACCGATGTGAATAGGCGGGCTTTAATTATCAACTCACCAAAGGCGATGTCTGCCCTAGTCTGTCATTATTCAATGCTTTCACCCACTCGTCTGTCTCTTTCATGCAATAATTATGTCGCGAAGAATTACATTGAATTTCCGCTCGATACTCTGAAGCGAAGATTTTTCAGCTTTTGTGCATAGCAAAAATTTGAGCGCCAACTTCCGGAAGTACCTTTTACATAAATGGAAGATGGCAGTACCTACGGATTCCTAGGGATTTATCGATGGCCAAATGCGAAACCACATATCTCCATTTGAGACGTTTCAGACTTCCTGTCCTACCTTATTTTTTCTTAAGGAAAACTAATCTACATATAATGTCTTGAAAAATTCCTTGATTTTTGCCTTTTACTAGCAGAATATCCTTTATAAATTTCAAGATATAAAATTGGCCTCTTTCTTTCCTAAAAAAAGAAAAAGGGGCAGAAATTTTGAAACACCGCAATGGAGATACGTGGTTTCGCTTAGAGTACCTATATTGGGAGACTACGGATATATCAATAATTTTGAGGTAGGTCATGGAGCTTTAAACGGCCAAAAGGGCAGCCAACTTTAGAATTCAAATTATCCATTGTGATTTAGTACTACAATCGTCACGACCTCTCATTTGTAAAGCACGTATACTTGGCTCAGGTAGTTTTTGCATAAATTTACTCATTTTTGCGAAAAGAACGCTCATTAATGAACATTCTTGGCCATCTTGATTTGATATTGAAATCTGAAGATTGACACACA
The DNA here is from genome assembly GCF_918797505.1 of Bemisia tabaci. Taxonomy (NCBI): domain Eukaryota; kingdom Metazoa; phylum Arthropoda; class Insecta; order Hemiptera; family Aleyrodidae; genus Bemisia; species Bemisia tabaci. Next base: position 41,670,765 of record NC_092797.1, on the reverse strand, counting down.
TTTTGTGTGTTACAAGGTTTGCAGCCCTATTGGGCACAAAGAACTCGATATTTCAACTTGTCCGTATTCTTCCTGAGTAGGTACTCTAGTTTTGCTCTTTGGCGATCGATATTGTCTCTGGTTGTGACAGTAGTAGGGCGGATAAGCATAACAATCGTGCATTTCTGGAAGAAAGCATGAAACTTTCAGGATATCATCTTTACCTATAGAAGGTTCAATTTCGCAAGTGAGCCCAAAATTCTGAGGCCATGGGGGCCGGGGGGGCAGGGGGCCCTGATTTCGCTATGTTTTGCCGAATTTTCGCGTTGGATCATCGTGAGAACGCCGTTAACAATGTAAAATGTGATCAAAACCTGTGTAAACGTCATTAATAGGTTCTCTCAAACAGTATCCTAAAATGCTAGCACTGTCCGATTCCGGAGCACCCCTCAAAATGCCTAAAATTCAAAATGGCGCCCATAATAAGGCCTCCGGAATATCGGTATTTTCACTTGTGTATATCGCCTGTCATGAGAGGTATCGTTTTCCATGTAATTTTGGTCGCAGATTTCATATTTGAAGTCAAAACAACCCCCCGGTCAAAATTGGTGCCTCCAATCCAAGATGGCGTCCAGATTTGAAAGGCAGGAGGGTGCATTTTTTAAACTTTTACGCGATAAGGCAAGTGATATGTCATTTCCTATGTAATTTTGGTCGTAGATTTCATTACTGAAGTCAAAACAGTCCTCCGGTCAAAATTGGTGCCTCGAATCCAAGATGGTGGCCAAATTTTAAAGGCAGGAGGGTGCATTTTTTCAAATTTTTACGTGATAAGGCAAGTGATATGTCATTTCCTATGTAATTTTGGTCGTACATTTCATTATTGAAGTCAAAAAAGCCCCAATGTCAAAATTGGTGCCCGAAGTCTAAGATGTCGGCCAAATTTGAAAGGCAGGAGTGTGAATTTTTATGAGAAAAATAATCACGTGAGATGACAAGAGAGGTAGGTATCAATTCATACGCATTTTTAGTCATGCAAGAACAGCTATCATTTCGGATTTTGCGCGTTTAACATCACTTTGAAAACGCAAAGAAACATTGGTGTCTGCTCATCAATTTGATGGATCATAGGTTTGTGCAATGGATTCGTAAGTATGCCTATGCTTCGATCGCACTCGATGGAGTAGAGACCCACCAACTGAAACCGACTGAAAGTTTTCCAAATTATTTTCGGTACTTATTAATTGTTCATCCTCTGAGTCTAGGGCATCTGAAATTGAGTTCAGAGTTTTTGTGCAGTAACCAGCAAGAAACCTCACTATTAGTGGCTCATCATTTTTCACTTGTCAGCCATGATGGCAATCATCTTGTTTATCTCGTTTCATTTTTGTGTAAAAGATTTTTTTTACATTTCATTTAGATTCATTTTGCTGACTAAAAATGCGTATGAATTGATACCTACCTCTCTTGTCATCTCACGTGATTATTTTTCTCATAAAAATTCACACTCCTGCCTTTCAAATTTGGCCGACATCTTAGACTTCGGGCACCAATTTTGACATTGGGGCTTTTTTGACTTCAATAATGAAATGTACGACCAAAATTACATAGGAAATGACATATCACTTGCCTTATCACGTAAAAATTTGAAAAAATGCACCCTCCTGCCTTTAAAATTTGGCCACCATCTTGGATTCGAGGCACCAATTTTGACCGGAGGACTGTTTTGACTTCAGTAATGAAATCTACGACCAAAATTACATAGGAAATGACATATCACTTGCCTTATCGCGTAAAAGTTTAAAAAATGCACCCTCCTGCCTTTCAAATCTGGACGCCATCTTGGATTGGAGGCACCAATTTTGACCGGGGGGTTGTTTTGACTTCAAATATGAAATCTGCGACCAAAATTACATGGAAAACGATACCTCTCATGACAGGCGATATACACAAGTGAAAATACCGATATTCCGGAGGCCTTATTATGGGCGCCATTTTGAATTTTAGGCATTTTGAGGGGTGCTCCGGAATCGGACAGTGCTAGCATTTTAGGATACTGTTTGAGAGAACCTATTAATGACGTTTACACAGGTTTTGATCACATTTTACATTGTTAACGGCGTTCTCACGATGAATCAACGCGAAAATTCGGCAAAACATAGCGAAATCAGGGCCCCCTGCCCCCCGGCCCCCATGGCCTCAGAATTTTGGGCTCACTTGCGAAATTGAACCTTCTATAGGTAAAGATGATATCCTGAAAGTTTCATGCTTTCTTCCAGAAATGCACGATTCTGGGAACTGTTTCCCCTTATCCGCCCTACTACAGAGTATCTCTACGGTGGTGTAACAACCAATAGCGTGTATCGCTGCTGCGCGTGCTGAGAAAAAACGCCGTATGGACATTCGAGATTTGCCAAATTTCCCCAAATTAATCATGTATTTTGAAGAAAAATCTTGCATATTTTAACTTGAAATTTTCGGGTATTTTAGATCAAATTGCGAATGAAATCGTCCGAAAAATTTAAAGCAAAACATTAAAAAAATCCCGAGTCGATTCGGTTTTCATTGAGGAGAATCTGGCAACGCGTGAAGGCTCATACGGCGTTTTTCCGTAGCACGGCAGTATGGGCCACGTTCATGAACTCAGATTAGAGGGTTACGACGCGACGCATACACGGAGGATCCAACTTTCCGCAGTTTGATAAAGTCGTTTGAGGTAACGTCTCGCCGAAGGTGGCGCAGGGACGCAGTCACGATTCGCACACTACATCATAACGCTGCTCCTCGCTCAAGGTAATGGGATTTCCGCGAGCATACGCGCGTAAACGTAAAGAAAACAAAGATGGTGGCCAAAGTTGCACTAACAGCGTTATCGCTCAAACCGTGAAGAGTAAAGCACGTTACAGGGCGAAAGCTGATTAAGGCGAAGACAAGGAGGATAATGCGACTTTCCTACTCCGAGGTAAATTATATTACCCTCGAGGTTGCCTTCGGTCCTGTTCGGCTCATTTCCAACAATTCGTTCCAAGTTCGCCACTTCCCATTTAGACGGCGTTGTCAGGTGTGACAGTTCACGGGAAGAGGTCTATATGGATTGCATTTTGCAAAAAGGAACCATTAGCATTGCAATGTTGCTAAGATTGTGCAACTTCTTTTGTCTTGGAGGAAAAACCCGATTATCCCTTAATAGTTTCTATTTTACTCGCTAAAAACTGTAAATTTAAGACAAAAATTACCATCTAAATTTCATAGTTTTTCACGATTTCCGCAATTTTATTGCAAAGAATGAAGTTGCACAATCTTAGCATCATTGCAATGCTAGTGGTTCCTTTTTGCAAAATGCAATCCATACGTCGCAGGCAAATAGTCAAATCAGGCATTTTATCAAATGCTGGGCAAATAGTCAAATGCTGGGCAAATAGTCAAATGCCTACACTGGAAAAAAAAAAAAAAAAAAAAAAAAACACATTGGATCTAGAGTCCAGACTCTTAAAAACATCGACAAGAATGCCTGGTTTGACTAACTGTCTGCGACATATATCTATAGTGAGACGGATATTTTCGGACGTCATCTTGCCTTTGGCGATACTTGTAAAAATGGAAACTTAAAATACGCTTTGAACCTGTTTATCGTAAGTAAAAATTCTTCAAAAATCAGGAGAAACCCTTACGAACTATGCTCACATCTTCTTTGGCTAAACAGTTTAATTAACAAATGTTATACATTCTCAGGTTATTCTGCAACAGTCTGGAGACATTGGCTAGGAACTATGAATATCATTTGAAATCATATTTAAATGAATTGAAAAGTTTTGTCCCTTATTTCTAAGAACTTCAGTCCAACGTCTTTGCCAAAAACAGCAATTCCCTTGTCTTTTGAAGAAATGTGCAGTTCTCAATGAGTTTTGACTGCTTTACTTAATTTACTACTTAGAACGTTTTATACAAATGAGGCTCTTCTCCGGAATAACGTCACCTCAGCAGCATCTTTCAAGCATTTCTCATTTTCTCGAGATCAAAGAAAAATAAAAGGAATGCCGGAATGAACTTGTTTAGAACATAAAATCGACAAAAAAATTTAATTTTGTCAAAAGATGGCACCCTAATCTACGTGACAAATATTTATCATTCTTCTTCTAACTCTTGCTTGGGTTTTTAGTTGTATTATACATGTTCACCAAATAGATTTATCGGAAATGATATTCTTGCACCACGATTTAATTGCTGTTCTCGAGGAAGAAAGTCCTCATCACAGCTGGACCTTTTTTTTTGACGAAGCATACATGTATCAAAAATCCCTGAATATAACGATCTGTGGCAAGTAGGTGACCTCTATTTCCGCCCTAGTCCGCGGATAAACTACATCTGATGAGCGAGACAAAACGAGCAAAGAGAAGAGGAATATGGACAAAAATAAATAAATACATTTGAGGGGGCGAGTGGCTGCACTTATATAGAGCGCATTAGCGTAAGACCTTGGGTAGGGTTCCTCGATTAGGAGATGTACACTATAAAAAAAAGAAGGGAAAAAATCCACCACGCATAATGGATGATTCTCTGAGATAAAATGTTACTTTCAGAAAGATAACAGGCTTAATCTTAAGTCACAACTATTTTACACTTCTTTCAGCGGCGAAGGTAATAAAAAACTGTCGGCGAGGCAGGCAGGTGGTGAGTGGGTGTGATGTATTTAACCTCAGTTACCGTGAGTGCCCTGTGCTTTTTACATTGTTATCTTGACTTTTTATCAGGCGCATTTTCTTGCAACGCGAGTTCCTTTGTCTATTGTGTCCTGTATATGTATATACTAAGTATCCGAAGTGAAAGAAATAGATCAATCAATGCTAATTTATCCTTTCAGGACGACTTAATTTTCCTCCAAGCACAGTGTAAATATTTCGGGTTGTGCTTGCCTACAAATAAGAAACGCGAGAAATGAGTAACAGAGGCATCATGCAAAAACCTTCAAATCCCTCTGAAACATTTAAATGGGGAAAAAAATGCGTGAAATGTAGGTTACTTTTTATGAAAAAGCTTCGAGAGAAAGCATTATTTTACATAACGCCTCTACGATTTATTTTTCTTCTTACTGCAATTTATGACGAAAGGGTTGGCATTGCCGCATTGGGTATTCGCAAAACTTCCGAAACATTTAAATGGAAAAAAATGAATGAAACGTAGGATACTTTTCATGAAAAAACTTCGAGAAAAAGCGTTATTTTAAGTAACGCCTACATGATTTAACTTTCTTCTTACTGCAATTTATGACGAAAGGGTTAGCATTACAGCATTGGGTATTCGCAAAACTTCTTTTGTCCTTGTCCCCTTTACTATATGCTATTCGCTTACCCTCCACGTCATAGACGAACGCAGTGGGAATCAAAAAGAGCCACCCCCCTCTTCTCTTCATTTTCTGGGTTCCAGAAAAAAAGGCATGGGGTAAAAGAAAGCAAAAGGAGGGAGGCAAACCGCAGTTTTTTCGCTCAAAATTAGGAATCCTTCCTCTCTCTTTTTCGATTTTATAGAGTCCGCGTACACTGTACCACGGTTCCCGTTTTGAGAAACTCTTGTATTCAATATTCAAATTTGAATTTTTGCTTTCTAAATTTTATATTCTCTTCTCACTTGCATTCAATGTGTACACAAGAAAGCGCCTCATTAATGTTTTGTTGTGTCCTGTAATTAGTGTTCGTTAGCCACGCGGCGGACCACTCCATCAACTCATGAGTTGAAAAAATAAACCAGTAGTTTTCGGAGGAAAAATAAATCTTTCAAGACGGCAGAATTCATTCGTGTTCCCAACACTATCTCAGCGGTGTTTATTTTTCCTATCCCATACATATGATCGTATTTACTTATTAGATAGATGCACTGACACACTTTACATTCCACGAACATTCCCATCGTTTACGCGTTCTCATAACGTCCTGGCGCTCTCCTCATATTTCAGCTCTACCGCGTGCTAAGGGAGAACGCCGTATGAGCCATCGGGTGTTGCCAAATTTCTTTCGACAAATCACGAATTTTCAGGAAAATTTGTGCATATTTCTCCTCCGATTTTTCACAGGATTTCGTTCGTACTTTGATCTAAAAAGTCTGACAATTTCAAGGAAAAGTATTCATAATTTTCTTCAAAAATAAATATTTTCAAAGCAGAAATTTGGCAACTCTCGAATGTTCATACGGCGATCTTCCTTAGCTCGGCAGGGTTGTCGTCAGCAGTTGCGCATCTTCTTGAAGGATCTTTTGAGAAATTCCTCTCCGCTGCTATACTGCTGATCGATCTTGTGAATGACTCCAGTGTTTTTAGCGATTTTAACTTGCGGAATAATAGACCCGCCCATGTTTTCGATGGTAAATTCTCAATTTCTGGTAATTTTTAAAAAAGTCAAAATTCAGAGTAAGGGGAAAATCATTAAGAATAGTGTTCGGCGGGAAATTTTTCTTTGAAACATCGTTTTGTTCTGCAATTAAAATTATTTGCTCATTAATCGCCAACGGGTGATTTCGACGATTTTGCTGGTTGCGAAGCGGCCTATGGGGGCATGCAGCGCCCTAGGGAGGGGTTGTTCTCTTTAAAATTGTTTTTGTTATGGTCAGGGCCGGATTAAGGGGGTGGCCACATGGGCCACGGTCCATTGCGGCAAATTTTGCAATTTTTTTTTTTTTAATGTAGGTATAAACATAAAATTTCAAACGGGAAAAGGCGACAAAATCTTGCATTTCCTATGAGTATCGAGATTTTTAATTTTGTCGTTTTGCGGTGATACAAGGGACAGACAGCACCTTTAATTAGTCGAGTTACATTATGAGAGAAACCAAACACGCAATTTGGCCAGAACGCTCATTTATTAACATTCTTGACCGTTTTGGTCTGACATTGCGGAATCTGAATTTTGTCAGTGACATTTTTGTATCAGGACACAAAAATGACCCTTTCATTTGTCCAGGTGAGAGAGAAACCAAACAGCAAATTTGGCCTGGAGCGGCGCGGCGCAGAGAGCAATGATGACGAGGACTTGAGATGAAAAGGAGAGGCCCTCGGCGCGGCGGTCGGCATGTAACACATATTAGCGCCTACAAGACTGCATGAACACTTCACGCATTGCGTCAAACACAGTGCGTTCAGCAGCGGTCGACGTGAAAGGCGTAGCGCCTACAAGAGTGTAGGAATACTTCACGCATTGCGCCAAACAAAGTGTGATCAGCACGGCGCGGCGGTGAAAGTTAAAATTATTGAACCACATTTATGATTGTCCATTCATAATTTTTTCGTTCATTTCTTATTAATGGAAGGCATTGTCCACACAGAGACAGGTTTACGGAACTTACCTAACTTTCGCGCCAAGTTCCGTGAATTTTTGCTAGTATTGTTGACAGGGCTTCCGCAAAAAACGTATCCAACACGAGTAAACGCGTCCTATGCATCTCTCTCCTTCCGGAACGTTCACTTGACGGTTTTTATTGATGTTTCAAAACGAATGAGATGGGGGCGGAAAAATACAGGCGGCCCATGGGCGGCAAGTACTTAGGTAAATCTGGCCCTGGTTATGGTGTTTGCAAACACTTCCATTGAGTTAACTTATAAAGGTACAGCATTTTTAGATGCGAAACTTAATGTTGTTTCCTCTAATGTTCACAGGCATTGCATGGAGCTGCCGGTTCCCTTCATTGAGTTCGCTATCGCGGCGGAAAATGACGTCCAGTCCTCATCTTGAGATCTCACAGTGGCTTAACATCCTTGAACTGGGAAAGTATCAAAAGTTGTTTGACAAGCATCAAGGAATTGAGGTAAGCTGTACTTGTAGTTGTGTCAGGGATTAAAAAATCCGCAATCCTTATAAACTAAAATGTTTTTCCCGTCAATGGTCATAGATTTATGAACGGTAAAAATTGTTTTAAATGCCAAAATTTCCGTCTGGAAACAGGAAACAGCTCTAATTTACTAGTGCTCTGCTCATAATGTAAACCCCTAAAATGGCATCAATCAGAATGCTTCATTCATGAAAAAAGAATCGTGGGATCATGACTTGCATTAAAAAAAAAAAAATAATAAAAAAATAAAAATAAAAAAATAAAAAATAGTACCTATTTATCGTTCTAAGTCTTCCTTATCTTTCTTTTTTTGCTCGTATTCTTATTTCTTATGCTTATTCTTCCTCTTCTTCTTCCTCTTCTTATTTTTGATTATTTTACTTCTACAGTAACTTCGTCCTTTTCCTCGATTGCTTACATGTATGTCCTCTTCTCGCTCTTATATTCTTATTTTTTCTCCTTCTATTTCTTCTTATTATTATTCTTCTTCTTCTTTTTCTTCCTCTCCTTTTTTTATTATTTTACCTCTACTGTAACTTCGTCCTTTCTTCGTTTTCTCATATATATGTAATAGGAATATAAAAGAGTGCACCAGAATATGTCTGAGACCTTCCTCACATGTTTATGATTGGACGAGGTAAAAATTATCGCAAAAGGGTGATACTGTAGAAATACTCTAGAGAGTTAGTGCGTCTCTACTTATTATGAGGGAGAGGAAATAAATTCGTTTACCTCAGCGCGTTTCCCCGCTTACCCTGACGATGATCCCTTAAGGGTTTGCTTTGCGCTGTTATGAGTTGGGTTGGGTCTGGTCTTGCGCTGTTAAGCGAATTTTCCGGCAACCCTCCTAAAACCAATTTCCGAGCGTCTGTCAGGAGTCCCCGAGTCAAACAGAGCTCTCAGCAGCCACATAAACATTTATGTGCTATCTCTGAAGTTGCCAAGCCTCTTTTATTTTTACCTTGACGTATTTTGCACATGTTTCCCTAGCTTGCTACAGTATCATTAGCCGACGAAAACAAAGAAAACTAGGATAGTAGGATAAAATGTAGGATAGACTCATATATAACAGAGATACAATCAGATGAAAAAGAATGCTAATTGCGGACAAGATAGCTGAAAGAGGTGAAGATACCCCAAAAATCTGTCACTCTGAATCGAACAAAAATATAAAACAAACTTGGAATTATGAAAATCAATCAAAATGTGCGGCCAAAGAAGAGAACGAATTCCCCTAAAATTCTCATTTTATTAGCATTGTTTTTCATCTTAATACGAGCCCATTGATACTCAGGGCCGGATTTACATACTTGCCGCCCACGGGCCGCCTGTATTTTGCCGCCTTCTCTCATTCGTTTTGATAAATCAATAAAAATCATGAAGTGGACGTGCATAAGACGCGTTAACTCGTGTCGGACACATTTTTTGCGAAAGCCCTGTCAACACTACTAGCAAAAGTTCAAGGCACAGGCACTTTGCGCGAAACTTAAGTTCCGTAAACCTATCTCTGTGTGGTCAAGGTCTTCCATTTATAAGAAATGCACGAAAAAATTATGAGAGAACAAACATAAATGGGGTTTCATAATTTTAACTTCCGCCGCCGTGCCGCGCTGACCGCACTGTGTTTGGCGCAATGCTTGAAGTATTCCTACAGTCTTGTAGGCGCTATGCGTTTCACACTGACCGCGCCGTATTTGACGCAATGCGTGAAGTATTCATGCAATCCTGTAGGCGCTAATGTTTGTTATACATATGCCAACCGCCGCACTGCATGAGGGCTTTAAAAAAATGGTACAACAATTTTCAAACAGTATCGCACGAATTTAAAAGCTAAAAATAAGGCTCTAACTCCCCTTGCCTACTAAAGTGGAGAGTGCGTGAGAAAATACATTGAATCAATAAAGTGTATGCAAAGGGGCGAGAGATGGAAAAATACGTAAAGTTTTCATCCGGCAAGGGGCTTTGAATCAATAAAGCTCATGCTTGTCTTTGCGCTTTTTAGAGGGGAAACTTTTCATGATTTTAAATCGGATCGGAAGTCTCCGTGAAAACTTTTATGTCTCATACTTATGTTGTAAAAGTAATGGAAATAGAGTCATTAGTATTTGAGCAGTTGAAATTCCAAACTTGATTATCGCCATCTAGAATTGCTCATGGTGTTTTTCACGGTAAAGCAATCGAAATATCCTCGCTTAATCGACTTCAATGACGAACTTTTCTCCAGGTTTTGCACTTAATTTTATGACAGGAATTTCTCAGGCTCTTTGTTCCCTGCTAAACAGGGGGGAAAGCGTTCAATCTTAGCAACACCTGATGACGCTTAGGTACCACGATTTGAGTTTTTACTCTTCATTTAATTTTTCTTTGACTTTTTCGTCAGTTTTACATTCCTCGCATTTTAAACTCTTTTGTTGGCAAAAAGACACGAATTTGTTTTAAATTATCGAATTCCAATTTATTTTAGAAAACTATCTTCTTATGGGTTTAATGTCGCTCTGCCATTTCATACCCGGTCTTTCTTTTCATCGCATGTATTTATGCAGGATAAGAGAGGAAAGCAGTATCAGAGGTACACGAGTTATATTTTTTTATTTTTTTCGGTTACTAATATTCTGTCCAATTATTTTTACGTGATATTACGTGATTATTTATTTTATTGATAAGCAAGAAATACTAGCTCAGCTGGGTAGCCTAAGATAATTTTTAATGAAGACCTTTAGTCAGAATTTAAATTGCAAAATGCATGTAAAGATTTTGTATAATCTGGGATCTTTTTGATAAAATTATAATTTTTCTTTTCATTTCAGAGTATTCTTGATTACACGGAGGCTGACTTGAAGCAGTTGGGTGTAAAAAATGCAACGCATCGTGCCAGGATGGTGGCCAGCCTGGTCGCGCTTAGCACCAAATACAATGAAAGTAAGTATTTAAGATGCCATTTAATTAATCATAAACGGAGATGATAAGCGTAATTTTAACCTGGGTCAAACATATACGTATATTTGCCTCGCCTACGTATAATTAATTAACCACGTACGCTTCAAAATATTCTCATACTTCTATGAAGCAGCAAATTCTACTAAAAAAAAGAGTATCCTCTCGCCTGCTGCATGGCAATTGAATCAATTTTTAATAAACTTGTTGATTTTTGACGAGAAAACTTACCTAAAGGGTACGTTCAAGTTTCAAATAAATGGATCTTTTTCTGATCTAGCGCGATTTTAACAAAATTGTGAAGTCATCCTCTCGAAAGGTAAACTCTAAAAAAAATCACTTTCAGCTGCAAAATCTGTGGTTTACTGTCGCATATAACACATTAGAAATTAGGAGGCAGTAATCGTCGCAGATTTTTTTTCTTCTAATTATTTCAGCTTCCTAATCATTATCTTACAACGTACATACATCAGCTTTGTGCATTAAAACTAGTCTCATGACTGTTATGAATAAAATTAAAATAATTTAATTAACATAGAAACGCAAGCTTAAGATTATTTTTTGTTTGAAGAGAAATCACGTAAATTTATTAAATTTTTTTTAAGACGTGCCATGGAGGATGGACGCGTCCAACTTTATCCAAAGTTTCAACCGCAAGTCACGTGCGATCATTCAACTAACTGTTCTTCTCGCAAAATTGACGCCAAGTGCGAAGCTTTGAAGTTCAAAGTACGCGGTCATGATACGACAAGAGGCGAGCTTGCAGACGAGTGAGTGCAGCACTCTAGCGGGACAATCGCGTACTGTTCCAAAAGGTCTGCAACTTCTCTTCTCTCAAAGATAGCGCTAACTTACACTGTCCGCGTTTGGCGCCAAAATGGGAGGAGTAACTAACCACTTGGAGTGGCGCGTCGTTTCAAATGTGCGCTCTTTTTCCCAGTGTCCGTCAGTGCACATTCTTTTGTGGTGTGAACATCGATTTGCATTTTCTTCGAATTTTCTCTTCCGATGCATCAGTACTATGATTTCATAATCTTGCAGGAGGGAAATCAAGCCTCTCTTTTGTATCATTCTCTTTTTATATTATTAAAAATGGTAAAACTATCTTCCTCGTCAGATCGAAGTAGTTGCTCAATTTTATTAGGGGATCCATGTGGCTTAATTTTTTCGCCAGCAGCACTTTATCGCACATTGCGGCGACGATCTCCTTTCTAAATTTAAATCTATTGTGAAGAGTCGATTTCAGGTACAGTGGATGGGCTTCGATGAACTTAGATGGATGAAATCCAGTCCTACCGATGTTCTATAAAATCGTGGGTGCTTCCTTACTTAACTCGGCTTCATTCTCTTGACACGTCTGCCAACATCCAGAGAATTCATTTTATGGATTTACCGGAATTATTTTGCCGTCTGAGAGGCGAGTGTAGCTACTAAGGCTTATCGCGATAAGCCCTAAATAATTTATGAAATATTCATAAAAGACAACTGCATTGAAACCTTGAGGATATTTCCTATCCGACAGCCATCAATGTTTCAAAACGGCAAACATCTATCGTCATAAATCAAGACTATGCGGCCCCGACGTGTTGTGCGTGCGTTGCTGGAAGTGCCACGCAAGTTGTATCGCTGCATTTTGAAGGCGGTTTTATGTGGCCGTCCGTTCCGTATACAGTTTGCTCATTAATAATCAGTATGTTAATTTTTCAAGAATCATTGGACGGTGTTTAGCGAAAAGAATAAAATAATATGGAATTAGAACGGAAGGAAATGGGTTAAAATAGTTTTCCATTGTGATACTTACTTTGAAATACTTCATTCAAAAATAAAAACATGTAAAATTGAAAAATAGAAATAATCAATATTTTTAAATAGAATTGATTTATTAGTTATGCGACAGAATTCAGTTTTTCAACTGTTCACAACCGTGTAAATCTTATTTAATTTTTATGACACCACTCTGTGAGTGTGACTCTTAAAGTACTTAGAACGTATTGATTAAAGAGAGCTGTGCTGTAAAGAAGGCTTTAATACTTTTTCTTCAATTTTCTTCTAAAGATGTATTCGGTCGAAACAATTTTTCATTCTTTTTCCTCATTTTACGCTCCTCAAACTTTACATTCTGCCTAACATTTTTTCTTCGTAGATGATATTTCTCCATCACAATCATAGGTATCCATGCTCAATCGAAAGAAATTGAAAATGCAAAGAAATTCTTTGAATGCAATTTTTTTGCAGCCCTTCAAAATTAGGGTGCAGTTTAATATTCACACTTAACAAAGTGTTTACACTAAACAAAGTGCTCAGCCCTATTTATCACGATTAAATTATATAAAATCAGTATATGATAATGAATTCTAAACACACAATTTTCGCGACTACTTTCATACAACAAGCGTTTAACTGGAAGCTCATATTTTCTCAATGCTAGGATTTTATTTCCCCCACGCCATTAGTTGCATTTTCAGTCGGAGAAAACTCACATTGTTGCCAGTTCGAACCGTTAAAAGCTACGCATATCGATCATCTCTCACAAAATGAAGATATTCTAGTTAAATCCAGCAGCAGGGTCCTCAGGTTCGAACATCTGTGCACGACATTCCCCTCTTAATCCTCTGGGCTCCACTCTAGGGCTCCCGTCTGGGGTTAAGGGTTGCGGTACTGGAGATCACAATCTGTAAACAGTCTTGAGAGACTCGTTGTGAGAGCAGTTTAAGGAGGCGTAATTATTTTGCATACGCCGCCACTGCACCGCGCCAAAGATCAGAGACAATCCTTACAGCACGCCACTCGAGCTTCGGTAAGTAGGGCACTCAGAGTCTAAGTTACCAGATCGGGGGAATATTTTTCCCTTTAAAATAGAGTATAATTCTGCCGTGTTAAGGAAGAACGCCGTATGAACACTCGAGAGCTGCCAAATTTCCCTTGACATGTACATTATCCTTCGAATATTTCAGATTCAATTGCGTACAAAATAGTCTGGAAATTTTTGAAAAAAATATTCACAATTTTCCCAGTAGGAGGAAACTTGGCAACGTCTGAAGGCTCATACGGCGTTCTTTCTTAGCACGGCAGAATTGCGAACGTGATCAAGGAAAGGGATTCCGGTGCACGAGGATGCGTTTTTCACGAGAGCGATGTTGGTCGAACAGGGTCAAAAAAGTAGAGTTTCCAAGGGAAAAAACTCAGTGCACTGGAAAAAAAAAACACATTGGATCTAGATTCCAGACTCTTAAAAACATCGACAAGAAAAAATACTCTTGATTCAATCAGATTTAAGCTTAAATCAAGAACCAAGCCTCTTATTTGAGCGGATTTCCTTTTGATTTAAGCTTAAATCTGATTGAATCAAGAGTCCTTTTTCTTGTCAATGTTTTCACGAGTCTGGACTTTAGATCCAATGAGTTTTTTTTCCAGTGTAGGAAGGATAAATGTTCGTCAGCTTTTCGGCAATCAAACATTTTTTCGGTAAAAAGCTCGGGGACAAAATGGAAGTATAGCGTTTTCGTTGAGGACGGCAGTGTTTTAGAAAGTTCGAGAGAAAAAAATCGGCAACTATGGTGGAAGCTCAACCTCTTGTTACCCGTGAGCACGAAATGCAGCTGGGTCGTGCTTATGGCACTCCGTATTCGCGCGCGTTTTCATCCGTTTACGGTAGGGCACGGACTCTCCGGCAGCACATTTATAATTTTAAAGCCCGTTTAATCCCAGCTTTTTAGCATCATGAAAAGGAGTTCGTGAGCCATTTCTCACTCGGAGCAATTCGTCATTTCGCGGCTCTGTTCGTCTGTTATGTCTGGATGGAAACTTTATTCACCACTCCGTTGAGCGCTCTTACAACCATTCGGCCCATATCAGAAGATCGGCGAGAACTGCACGATAACAAAACTTTCTAGGTTGGCATTTCAAATCAGGGGAAGTAAAAGGGGGCAAGTACAATCTACCAATAAATCACAAAATACAACCGTCAAACGAGTCTATCAGCGAAGTTCAGTCAAATAACACGTGGAAAAAGAGGTAGGGATCGTTGGGTGATATGTGCATTTCCAATGGGTCTGTTGCGCTTGTCACAGAATCGTGTTTTGATGCTTCCCTCTTGCAGATCAACCAAAAATAATCAGATCTGTCTAAACAGCAACTTTCTACCTTGAATAGGTATGAACTGAGTTATTGCGCCTTGAAAAACTCGATTTATGACGTCATCCACCGCAATAGCGCCTACAAGACTCCATGAATACTTCACGCATTGCGTCAAACGTAGTGCGGTCAGCAGCGGTTAGTGTGAAATTCATAGTGTCTACAAGACTGCATGAATACTTCACGCATTGCGTCAAAAACAGTGCGGTCACTTGGTCAGCAGCGGTCAGCGTGAAACGCATAGCGCCTACAAGACTGTAGAGATACTTCACGCATTGCGCCAAACACAGTGCGGTTGGCGCGGTGGCGGAAATTAAGATCATTAGACCACATTCATGTTTATTTTTATTCATAATTTTTTCGTTCTTTTCTTATAAATGAAAGGCATCGTCCACACAGAGATAGGTCTACGGAACTTAATTTTCGAGCAAAGTTCCGTGAACTTTTGCTAGTGTTGACAGGGCTTTCACACAAAATGTGCCAAACGCGAGTAAACGCGTATTATGTACCCCTCCTCCTCCGGCACGTTCACCTGATGATTTCTATGGATGTTTCAAAACGAATGAGAATGAGACGAATGAGATGGGGCGGCAAAATGCAGGCGGTCCATGGGTGGCAAGAAGGTAAATCCGGCCCTGACGTCGAGTAAAGGAATTTATCACCTGCGAAGCAATACGTTTGATAAATAAGACAAAAACTCAAGTTATAATTGCAAAAACACCCTGACACGAAGTTAATATTGAAGCAGTTCAGATGGAAGCTATTGAAAGCCAGAGATGAAATCGATGAAGTTGAGTGTCTCGCAACTCCTAGTTCATTTTGGGAATGGGCCTGTTGCAAACTTTTGCTAGAGCAAAACTAAGAGTTGTTTCTTATAGATAATGCCTCAAAAATCACGATGAGCGCATCGGCAAACTCTGAAATGCACTCATAACTTCACAATCTGCGTAAGAAATTTGCGGTTTTTTGAGCTTCCCGCTTCAAAAACGATACTACGGCTCAGGTGAACATTTTGTTAGAGGAGTCGTTCCATCGTCTGCAATACTCATCATGGCCGACACCAATCCGCCAAAACACGTGTGATGGTACGAGATAACACCTGAACAGGATTAGACCAAGTAACAATCGGCGTGTTTACGTTCATATTTTTCTCGCCCGCCTTGATTGACCTTGAACTCTCCTCGAATTACGCGCAGAACTGCGCAAGCGTCGGCCATGATGAATATTGCCGACGATGGAGCGACTCCTCTAACAAAATGTTCACCTGTGCCGTAGTATCGTTTTTGAAGCGGGAAGCTCAAAAAACCGCAAATTTCTTACGCAGATTGTGAAGTTATAAGTGCATTTCAGACTTTGCCGATGCGCTCATCGTGATTTTTGAGGCATTATCTATAAGAAACAACTCTTATTTTTGCTCTAGCAAAAGTTTGCAACAGGCCCATTTCGCAGACTACATCAATCAGAGATACGACACGAATATTGATTGAAATACAACACGATTTTCGGTGCCTCGTTGCCAGGTTGGAAAAATAAATTCCCTCTTTTATAATAACTAGGTATTAACTATTAAAATGACAACACGCAAACACTTCATTGAAGCTTTGTATGAAAGCGTAGAACTGTCTCACCATGGAGCTCATCTCTTCATTAATTTCATCGATGCGTTAATAACTTGTTCAAGACCCCCAGGTATTCGAAGCTCCTTCAGAGAGGCGCTTTTGAAACTATTTTGCTTCCTTCGATAACTTGCGAAGTGTTGATAGCGTCTTTAAGCCTTCGCTTTGGAAAATAATGACGCACCAACGTAGAGAAGATCCTTTACTAAAGATGCGTAAGATAAAATTAGAGCCAACGGGAAGTGCGATTTGGTTCGTGCGGCCTCTAATTGGACCACATATTGCGATGCGGAACTGTAATTTCTGGCTCATCTGTAAAAACACTTATTTGCATAGGGAAACTAATGGTTCATACGTTGTTTCTCAACCGAGCCAGAAATTATAGTTCCGAATTGCAAAATGCACTAAAATTTAGAGAACTCGCGGAGACGGATGCGCAATCTTTTTTCCTGACAGACAGCAAACCCTCTCCTGGGTTAAAATTGTTGCTTCCTAATATTGACTTTACACTTACACTTGGAACTTCACACTTGGCGATTATGCCCCTCTTCAAACGACTCGTTCAGTTTAGGTTGCGCACATTATGGAACGTTGCGCTCATTCTCACCAGTTCGCCTTCAATTCGCGGGTAGGCAATGTGAGCTACTTAGGAGCAGTAATAGT